>NC_060175.1:19566457-19683957 GCF_021184085.1 Oncorhynchus gorbuscha | reverse complement strand
AGTTACTCCATCTCGAGAATTGTATTTGGCGAAAGGCCCGTCACACGCATACTCAGGCTGACTGGACATCGTTCAGGCAAATGAGAAATAAGTTCGCTCAGGCTATCCGGAAAGCCAAAGTTAGTTACTTTAAGGAGCAATTCTCTCTCTGTGGGTCTAACCCCAAGAAGTTCTGGAAAACGGTTAAAGACCTGGAGAATAAACCCTCCTCCTCACAGCTGCCCATGTCCCTTAATGTTGATGATGTGGTTGTTACTGACAAGAAGTACACGGCTGGTCTCTTTAGCTTGTTATGGCTGCAATCCCAGTAACGGGATCGATATGACAACTACCAGTGAAAATAGAGGGCGCCAAATTCAAACCACAGAAATCTCATAATTATAATTCCTAAAAAATACATGTGTCTCATATAATTTTAAAGTTATTCTCATTGTTAATTCCACCAAAGTGTCTGATTTCAAATAGGCTTTTCAGCGAAAGCACTACAAACGATTATGTTAGGTCTCCACCAAACCACAACAAGCACAGCCATTTTCCAGCGAAATATAGCATTCACAAAAACCAGAAATAAAGATACAATTAATCAATAACCTTGAATTATCTTCATCAGATGACACTCATAGGACTTCATGTTACACAATACATGCATGTTTTGTTTGATAAAATTTATATAAAAAAATCTGAGTTTACATTGGCTATTTAGATTCACTTGTTCCAAAAACATCAAGTTATTTTGCATAGCCACATCGTTTCAACAGAAATACTCATCATAAATGTAGATGATAATACAAGTTATACACACGGAATTATAGATATATCCTGTTAAGGCTATGCACAATACTGCCCCCTTTGGAGGAATTGCGTGCCCATAGTAAACAGAAAGAAAATCTGTCCAAAATTGCTAATATATGCATATAATAATTATTATTGAATAGAAAACACTCTAAAGCTTTTAAAACCGTTCGAATTATGTCTGTATGTAAAGCAGAACTCACAGGGCAGCCATTCTCCAAAACTATCTCTCTCAACAGGAAAGATGGGCCAACTTTGACATCATCGCCCCCACCCTTCCCAACCAGCTAAGGATCTGGGAACAATTTCTATGTCTTCGGCGAGATGTCTTCTTTCAATAGGGCGTCTTTCACCCTTTGGCGGGCAAAAACCTTGGTGTCACGTGAAAATACATGCACTCTCATGCGCGCATTGCGCCTGGAGTGGCCTTTGTTCCAGGAATCACTACACGATGCCAGTTTGTCTGTTCGAGTTGAGAATTGTTTTGCACGTTTAGGACATCCTAAAGCTTGATTCAGCACTTAGTTTGACCAGTTTAGTCGACATATAATATGTAATTTTGAAGTTGTGATGCGCAACCCCTCGAATTTTGGCTGCATTTCAGCCGGAATTTGTCGCGTTTGATAACACAAAGACACAGACTTGAAAACCAAATGCTGTTTTTGGTAAGTATGACTCCTTCCACGATTTATGATCAAAGACCATCAAAGGTAAGGGAATATTTATGTGGTAATTTTGTGTTTCTGTTGACTCCAACATAGCGGAGAAATATTGCTAATGTCTGAGCGCCGTCTCAGATTATTGAAAAATGAACGATTTCTGTAACGTTAAAAAGAAATGTGACAAAGCGATTGCATTAAGAAGGAGTGTATCTTTCTAACTATATGTAGAACATGTATATTTAGTCAAAGTTTATGATGTGTATTACTGTTATCTGGCGTTATCTGGCGGAGTTATCATAATTTCTCCGGACATTTTTGTAGCATTTTTTGAACATGGCATCAATGTAAACAGAGATTTATGGATATAAATGGCATATTATTGAAAAAAACATAAATGTACTGTGTAACATGTCCTATTACTGTCATCTGATGAAGATTGTCAAAAGGTTAGTGTTACGTTCCCCAGTTTATGTGTTGTAGTTTGTATGTTTGCATGTTTGCATGTGTTTATTTCAGGAAATGGCTTCCTGAAATCCCTCAAGCAGCTGATTGGTCGACTCCATGGCTAATTGGAGAGCTGACCCCGCCCCCTCGTCAAGACACAGCTGTCTCCAATTACCCATTCCTTCAGAAGCTATATAAAAGCCAGTGTTCTGTTCAGGAGGGAGAGATTTTCTGGGAGGTGATTGCAGAGATTTTGCTAGAGAGATTTTCTGGGAGGTCATTGCAGAGATTTTGTTAGAGAGTTTTGCTGGGAGGTCATTGCATAGATTTTGCTAGAGAGATTTTGCTAGAGATTTTGCTGGGAGTTCATTGCTGAGAGTTGCTATGTTTTGTGAGTTTGTTGCTCAGATAGAGCTTATTTGATGTCCTTTGTTTCTTAGTTTATTTGTGAAATTGTTTAATATTCTGTTTCATTTGTTCCCAGGGGGAAGGGGAAGGCACCTAGGGAGTGCTTAGGCAAGAGGCCCGCGGGCATACATATACCCGTAGCATATTCGCTGTCTAGGCACACTAGGTAAGACCTGGGCGGACCACCCCATGTATTTTGGTTAGGGCACCAGGTGGTGCTAAAGTAGGTAAGTAGTGGGTAGGCAGGTAAGATAGGAGAGGGGGGGGGGGCTTTGAGATTTACTTTCTTTGCTTTGGTTCCGTCCAGCCCCTTTTCCCCATATTACCATGTAAAGGAATAAAGTCCTTGTAAACGGTACCACATTCTGCCTGTTGTCATTCTTACTTGCACCTACAGTCCATACCTTTTTCACTTCACGGAGAGTTTAGTTGTAGCAGGGGGTTGCGTTCCCTCTTCATAGAGGCATGCGTAACAGTTATTGAATTATTTTTCTTTAATCCTGTGTCTATGATTGCATCTTTTGTTGGACAAAATGGCTGTATATTGTCTGTCTTTGGCGGTGGTTTGACATAAATATGTGTTATGTTTTCGCCGTAAAACATTTTAGAAATCTGACATGCTGGCTAGATGAACAAGGTGTTTATCTTTCATTTGAGCTATTTGACTTGTTAATGTGTGGAGGTTAAATATTTCGAAGAATATTTTAGCATTCTGAGCGCCAACTTTTGAGTTGAGCTGGGGGGGGGGGTGCCCTAGGGGAATGTGGATATATATACCTCTCCTTAACTTCTTCGATATAGGGGGCGCTCTTTTAATTTTTGGATGAAAAACGTTCCCGTTTTAAACAAGATATTTTGTCATATTTTGCTTTGGAAAGAAAACACACTGACGTTTCCAAAACTGCAAAGATATTGTCTGTGAGTGCCACAGAACTGATGTTACAGAAAAAACACAGATAAATATACAATCAGGAAGTGCCGCATTTTTTAAACCGCCTCATGGCAATGACTCCTTATATGGCTGTGGAGGAGCTAGGAGTCAGCTTACCTTTTCCATGTTTTCCCCAGGATGTCTGCAGCATTGTGACGTATTTGTAGTGATATCATTGGAAGATTGACCCTAAGGGACTACATTTACCAGGTGGTCGCTTGGTGTCCCCCGTTGCAATTATTGCGTAATCTCCAGCTGCAAGTACTTTTCCGTTTGCTACTGAGGAGAAACCCAACTGCCACGAAGGATTTATCATCGAATAGATATGTGAAAAACACCTTGAGGATGATTCTAAACAACGTTTTTGCCATTGCCAAAAAAATTAACATTTGCTATCGAACTGAGTCTCCTCATTGAAAACATCCGAAGTTCTTCAAAGGTAAATTATTTTATTTGAATGCTTTTCTTGTTTTTGTGAAAATGTTGCCTGCTGAATGCTAGGCTTAATGCTAAGCTAGGCTATGAATACTCTTACACAAATGCTTGTGTAGCTTTGGTTGAAAAGCATATTTTGAAAATCTGAGATGACAGTGTTGTTAACAAAAGGCTAAGCTTGTGTTTGAATATATTTATTTCATTTCATTTGCGATTTTCATGAATAGGAAACGTTGCGTTATGGTAATGTGCTTGAGGCTATGATTACGCTCCCGGATATGGGATTGCTCGTCGCTAGAGGTTAATGCAACCGCTGTGTCAGATTTCAAAAAAAGTTTACAGAAAAAGCAACACATGCAATAATCTGAGACGGCGCTCAGAACAGAAGCCAAATTAGCCGCCATGCTGGAGTCAACAGAAACCAGAAAATACATAAATGTTTCCTTACCATTGAACTTCATCAGAATGCAGTCCTAGGAATCCCAGGTCCACAATAAATGCTTGATTTGTTAAAAAATGTCCGTTATTTATGTCCAATTAGCTACTTTGGTTAGCACGTTTGGTAAACAATTCCATAGTCACAAAGCCCGTCCACTATAACGTGACAAAATGTCCAAAAGTTCCGTAACAGTCAGTAGAAACATGTCAAATGATGTACTGAATCAATCTTTAGAATGTTGTTTACATATATCTTGAATAACGTTCCAACCAGAGAATTAGAATGACTTCAAATGAGCGGTGGAACGCAGGTGCTTCCCCTGTGAACGCGCATAGTGAATGCATGGTCAACTCGTGGCAGTGGTGACTATTTCCTATGTCATTCAACCCCCCTTCACATTAGTCATCAGACAAAGTTCTATTGACTGTTGACATCTAGTGGAAGGCGTAGGAAGTGAAAATTCATCCATATCTCGCTGTAATTTCAATGAGAGCTTGGTTGAAGATCTGCTACCCACAGAATAAAAAACAGGAAGTGGAATCTCTCAGGTTTTTGCCTGCTATATGAGTTCTGTTATACTCACAGACATAATTCAAACAGTTTTAGAAACTTAAGAGTGTTTTCTATCCAATACTACTAATAACCATGCATATATTAGCAACTGAGTGAGGAGCTGGCCGTTTACAATGGGCACCTTTTCATCCAAGCTACTCAACACTGCCCCTGCAGCCATACAAAATTAATCACCACTTCATTAAGTCAGGATTCCTATTTGACTCATCCATAACTCCTTGCCCATCCAACATTTCCTCATCTCCCACCACTTCTAATTTGACTCTCCCTGATGCTTCTCCCTCTTTTTCCCCTGCCCCGCTACAAACTTTCTCCCTGCAGACAGTCACTGAGTCTGAGGTGCTAAAGGAGCTCCTTAAACTTGAACCCCAAAAAACATCAGGGTCAGATGGTTTAGACCCTTTCTTCTTTAAGGTTGCAGCCCCTATAATCGCCAAGCCTATCTCCAACCTTTTTAACCGGTCTCTCCTTTCTGGGAGGTTCCCATTGCTTGGAATGCAGCCACTGTTAGTCCTTTATTTAAAGGGAGATATCAAGCTGATTCTAACTGTTATAGGCCTATTTCTATTTTGCCCTGTTTACCAAAAGAGTTGAGAACTTGTCAATAATCAACTGACTGGCGTTCTTGATGTCTACAGTATTCTCTTGGGTATGCAATCTGGGTATGCAATTTCCATTCAGGTTATCGATGTGTCACTGCATCCTAAAAGGTCCTCAATGATGTCACCATTTCAATATTGTGCTACTATTTTTATTGACTTGGCCAAAGCTTTTGATACGGTAGACCATTCCATTCATGTGGGCCGGCTAAGGAGTATTGGTGTCTCTGATGATTCTTTGGGCTGGTTTGCTAACTACCTCTCTCAAAGAGCGCAGTGTATAAAGTCAGACAATCTGCTGGCTCAGCCACTGCCTGTCACCAAGGGAGCACTCAAAGGCTCGATCCTAGGCACCACGCTCTTCTCAATTTACATCAACAACATAGCTCAAAGCTCTCATCCATTTATATGCAGATGATACAGTCTTATACTCAGCTGGCCGCTCCCCGGATTTTGTGTTAAATGCTGTACAACAAAGCTTTCTTAGTGTCCAACAAGCTTTCTCTACCCTTAACCTTGTTCTGAACACCTCCAAAACAAAGGTCATGTGGTTTGGTAAGAAGAATGCCCCTCCTCCTACAGGTGTTATTACTACCTCTGAGGGTTGAGTGATTGTGGTAGTCACCTCATACAAGTACTTGTGAGTATTGCTAAAAGGTGCACTGTCATTCTATCAGCTCATATCAAAGCTACAGGCTAAAGTTAAATCTAGACTTGGTTTCCTCTATCGTAATCGCTCCTCTTTCAACCCCATCTGCCAAACTAACCCTGATTCAGATGACCATCCTACCCATGCTAGGTTACGGAGACATAATTAATAGATCTGCAAGTAAGGGTGCTCTCGAGCAGCTAGATGTTATTAAACATTCGTCCAATCAGATTTTCCACCAATCAAATCAAATCAATTTATATAGCTCTTCTTACACCAGCTGATATATCAAAGTGCTGTACAGAAACCCAGCCTAAAACCCCAAACAGCAAGCAATGCAGGTGTAGAAAAAACTCCCAAAAAAGGCCAGAACCTAGGAAGAAACCTAGAGAGGAACCAGACTATGAGGGATGGCCAGTTCTCTTCTGGCTGTGCCAGGTGGAGATTATAACAGAACATGGCCAAGATGTTCAAATGTTCATAAATGACTAGCATGGTCAAATAATAATAACAGTAGTTGTCGAGGGTGCAACAAGTCAGCACCTCAGGAGTAAATGTCAGTTGGCTTGTCATAGCCGATCATTGAGAGTATCTCTACTGCTCCCGCTGTCTCTAGAGAGTTGAAAACAGCAGGTCTGGGACAGTTAGCACGTCCGGTTAACAGGTCAGTGTTCCATAGCCGCAGGCAGAACAGTTGATACTGGAGCAGCAGCATGGCCAGGTGGACTGGGGATAGCAAGGAGTCATCATGCTAGGTAGTCCTGAGGCATGGTCCTAGGGCTCAGGTCCTCCTCCTCGAGAGAGAAAGAAAGACAGAAAAAAAGAGAAAGCGAGAGAGAGAATTAGAGAGAATTAGAGAGAGCATACTTAAATTCACACAGGACACAGGATAAGATATAACAGACTGAACCTATCCCCCGACACAAAACTACTGCAGCATAAATACTGGAGGCTGATACAGGAGGGGTCAGGAGACACTGTGGTCCCATCCGATGATACCCCCGGACAGGAACAAACAGGCAGGATATAACCCCACCCACTTTGCCAAAGCACAGAGGGATATCTTCAACCACCAACTTACCATCCTGAAACAAGGCCGAGTATAGCCCACAAAGATCTCCGCCAAGGCACAACCCAAGGGGGGGCACTAACCCAGTGCTCCTTATAGGACACATCACTGCACTCTATTCTCCTCTGTAAACTGGTCATCTCTGTATACCCGTCGCAAGACCCACTGGTTGATGCTTATTTTTCACTGATATTTAGTAAGCTTACGTATCTGCCTCACGGCCTTCGTCAGAGCTTTTGTGATTTAAAAAAAATTAGCACCCTTATGTAGACCTAGCCCCACCCACATCCGTTCCACACATCGAAGGGGGTTGGAGGGGAAGGAAAAACAAATAAGTGCTACCAAATATAACAATATAATATAACAATATGCATTTCATAAATATTACAAAAGTGTATAAATAAGACGTCTGTAAAACCACAATGAGGACATAGCAAGTTTTCATTAATCATTGGGTACATCGTACAACAAACACCAGAGTAATCTTAAATAGGCACATAATACATGTTCAAATTCACAACATAACATACATAGGCATTTCAACATTAAGTCCTTCAGGAAATAATGTCTGGAGGGTGAAAATCCCAAAACATTCTCTTTTACTCAGAGTATTATTAATATCACCTCCCCTGTCTGATATATTAACTTTCTATGCCACAAAATCTAAAGGTAGAAATGTCATGCTTTAAGTCATTAAAATATACTGCGACTGGATAATCCCTGTCGTGTCTCCTGATTTAACTTTTTTGTTCACTAATTCTCTGTTTGAGAGATGGGGAGGTTTTTACTGAAAACGCAGAGCACGTGTGGACATTTAATAATGTAAATAACATGGGTGGTAGAACACATAATAATAAAACATTTTCCTGTGTGTCGGTGGCAGAAATATTCACACTTCATCATACTGTTGCACTTTGCGCATCCTCTGCATTTATAGCTACCATTTGGTAGAGGGCGTAAAAGAGCCTGGATGATTTTCTTTTGTGGCTGGCAAAAGAAAATTCCTTCATCTTGTTCAACTGTTGCCATGCACCTGCAAATAAGATTGCTCATGTGCGAATGCCTTCTGAATTTTGATGCTTATTTATAAAACACACTTAGGCCTCACTCCCCCTATCTGAGATATATTCTGCAGCCTTCATCCTCCACATACAACACCCGTTCTGCCAGTCACATTCTGTTAAAAACTTCTTTGGGCTGGGGGCAGTATCGAGTAGCTTGGATGAATAAGGCGCCCAGAATAAACTGTCTGCTACTCAGGCCCAGTTGCTAATATATGCATATTATTAGTACCCTCTTATTACACTCTGACATTTCTAAAACTGTTTGAATGATGTCTGTGAGTATAACAGAACTCATACTGTATGGCAGGCAAAAACCTGAGAAAACATCCAACTTGTCGTGACAAAATATCCCGTTTAAAACGGGAACGTTTGTTATCCAAAAATGAAAATACTGCCCCTAGAGTCGCAACAGGTTAATATAAATATGAACTTTATCGAACAAAACATAAAATGTATTGTGTAACATGACATTCTATGAGTGTCATCTGATGAAGACCATCAAAGGTTAGTGATGAATGTATCTCTATTTTTGTTACTCCTCTCTTTGGCTGGAAAAATGGCTGTGTTTTTCTTTGACTTGGCTCTGACCAAACATAATCGTTTGGTTTGCTTTCGCTGTAAAGCCTTTTTGGACAGTTTTATCTCAATCTCTTCATTCAAAGACTCAATCATGGACACTCTTACTGACAGTTGTGGCTGCTTTGTGTGATGTATTATTGTCTATACCTTCTTGCCCTTTGTGCTGTTGTCTGTGCCCAATAATGTTTGTACCATGATTTATGCTGCTACCATGTTGTGTTGCTACCATTCTGTGTTGTCACGTGTTGCTGCCTTGCTATGTTATTGTCTTAGGTCTCTCTTTTTGTGATGTGTGTTTTGTCCTATATTTATATATTTAAAAAAAATGTTTTTAATAACCAGGCCCCTGTCCCCACAGGACGCCTTTTGCCTTTTGGTAGGGCGTCATCATAAATAAGAATTTGTTCTTAACTGACTTGCCTAGTTAAATAAAGGTTAATAGAAAATAAAAATAAAATAAAACATGGGGCCCAGGTACAGTGGCCCTAAGGACAAAGTAGTCTAGGTTTGTGTACACCCGCCATCACTACATTTTCAAATGATTTTGCCCCCACATATGGCCACCGTACACACAGGTTTGATCTTTGTATTCCTTGTTTCTCCTCTGAGATTAGCCTTTCAATTCCTCAGCCATGAGAATAGCTTTATAGGGACAGCTTGCACATGGCATATACCTGCATATATAATAATGGCACATGGCCATGCAGAAACGCATTGTGTTTTTCTCTTTTTGATTGCGTAATGCCATCTTGCTGATGGCTGTATTAGGACTAGAGTCGCTTACTATGAATGCCAAAAATACTGAAATGAATTCACACAAATGACAGGATCAAGATATTCTCAAATTTATAAAATTACATAGCTAGTAACCTTAAGATATATGAATGCTTCGTTCAGTCTCACTTAGAAGTAATTAGTTCAAGGCACTTTTTGGAGGCCATATTGACGGACTAATAAGGCTGTTGCTGTCATGGAAACAGCTAGGTGAAATGGTGTTGTTTAAAGGAGAAAATATGGTGAGTGGGAAGAAGAAAGAAGAATATATATTGTTAGACTGAAATTCAAATATGTTGTTCTTCCCTATAATATTTAGAGAAAGTTGTGTCGGCAAGCAGCAATGTCTGATTCTACACCACCTCATAACTCTTAAAGGGAGTTAAATTAGAAAGAAAGCAGATGTAAAACATTCAGCACTCTAGCATTCTTATATGTTGTCATTGTTTTCAATGGATCTTGCATCTCCTCTTTAGATGTTTCCGAAAGACCATGGGAGATGCAGTACGGGAGATGCAGTACACATGACATTTTTGATGTTCTTATGTATATTACGCACCTTCATTTTGGCAGCCTCTGAGTTGCAAGTTCTCTGTGTGTTCCGATTGGGCTGCAGCCCAGGTGTCTCCCAGGAACGTCAGATCACCTGGCAGACGTTGCCATTCCCGATCACCATGGGAACCAGGAAGGACACTGGGAATGTCATCTAACTGGTGGGCGCCAAGGCGATGGAAGAAGACGCTGTCTGATGAATACCGGCTGGGCCTGGATCTGAAATGATCAGTCCCTGCTGTTTGCAGGTTTGTTCACCATGCCAAAACGATGCCAATCAATGGCCATCAGACAGAGCAATATCGGAGGTACAACAGGTATCGAAGAGACAGGAGGGAAAGGGGGGTTTGTCAATACAGCCCAGAGGGAAAGGGGGTTTGTCAATACAGCCCAGTGGGAAAGGGGGTTTGTCAATACAGCCCAGTGGGAAAGGGGGTTTGTCAAAACAGCCCAGAGGGAAAGGGGGGTTTGTCAATACAGCCCAGTGGGAAAGGGGGTTTGTCAAAACAGCCCAGATGGAAAGGGGGGTTTGTCGATACAGCCCAGAGGGAAAGGGGGTTTGTCGATACAGCCCAGAGGGAAAAGGGGTTTGTCGATACAGTCCAGAGTGAAAGGGGTGTTTGGCGATACAGCCGAGAGGGAAAGGGGGTTTGTCGAGACAGCCCAGAGGGAAAGGGGGTTTGTCGATACAGTCCAGAGGGAAAGGGGGGTTTGTCGATACAGTCCAGAGGGAAAGGGGGTTTGTCGATACAGCCCAGAGGGAAAGGGGGTTTGTCGATGCAGTCCAGAGGGAGAGGGGGGTTTGTCGATGCAGCCCAGAGGGAGAGGGGGGTTTGTCGATGCAGCCCAGAGGGAGAGGGGGGGGTTTGTCGATGCAGCCCAGAGGGAAAGGGGGGTTTGTCGATACAGCCCAGAGGGAAAGGGGGGTTTGTCGATACAGTCCAGAGGGAAAGGGGGGTTTGTTGATACAGTCCAGAGGGAAAGGGGGGTTTGTTGATACAGTCCAGAGGGGAAGTCGTGTGATGATTCGATTTTCAAGTCAAGAATCTTCTCATAGGTGGCTAGAACAGAACGAGTCTTATCCACAAAACGATTATTCAATCTTTAAAAATATTGCAAATACATACACAAAGATTATTAACTTAACTATGCAACAACACATTCATATATTACGTGGCAACTTAATGACTAGCAACGTAGCTGCTGTTCAAAAGTGTCCCACATAAATGTGGTGGTTTTGAACAAGCAGTATCTGGACTGAAACCATAATATTTATATTGACTGTGTCAAGCAAGCCTCCATGATTAAAAGGCAAGACAAGAGACAAGTATAAAAATACTGAGAGAAGGATAGATAGATAAAGAGATGCTCTGGGTGAAACACAAACCCTTATCAAACGCCTGTTCATCAAAAACAAGGCTTTAATCAACCATATCACACGTAGGAGGAAATTAACTACGGTTATCTCTTCATTTGAGACAGGATATCAGATCATGTTGATAATCATCTTTCCTGGTCTTTAAATATGGTCTTAGTCATTTCAATTTATGTCCATTGCCAGACTTTGGAAGGTAAAGGACAACTAAAGAATAGGCTTAGATTGATGAGAAGATGTTGGTTTGAGTGTGGTTTCTTCCTGTGGAAGCTGTTATCATGTTATTTTCGATGAGGTCATGTCATTCAGGGGGGCTGGACTGTTGCTGGATGAGGACATGTCAGTCTGGATGGCTGGACTGTTGCTGGAGGAGGTCATGTCAGTCTGGATGGCTGGACTGTTGCTGGATGAGGTCATGTTAATGAGGATGGCTGGACTGTTGCTGGATGAGGTCATGTCAGTCTGGATGGCTGGACTGTTGCTGGAGGAGGTCATGTCAGTCTGGATGGCTGGCTGGACTGTTGCTGGATGAGGTCATGTCAGTCTGGATGGCTGGACTGTTGCTGGATGAGGTCATGTTAATGAGAAGGGCTGGACTGTTGCTGGAAGAGGTCATGTCAGTCTAGATGGCTGGACTGTCGCTGGATGAGGTCATGTCAGTCTGGGTGGCTGGACTGTTGCTGGAGGAGGTCATGTCAGTCTGGATGGCTGGACAGTTGCTGGAGGAGGTCATGTCAGTCTGGATGGCTGGACAGTTGCTGGAGGAGGTCATGTCAGTCTGGGTGGCTGGACTGTTGCTGGAGGAGGTCATGTCAGTCTGGATGGCTGGACAGTTGCTGGAGGAGGTCATGTCAGTCTGGGTGGCTGGACTGTTGCTGGAGGAGGTCATGTCAGTCTGGATGGCTGGACAGTTGCTGGAGGAGGTCATGTCAGTCTGGATGGCTGGACAGTTGCTGGAGGAGGTCATGTCAGTCTGGATGGCTGGACTGTTGCTGGAGGAGGTCATGTCAGTCTGGATGGCTGGACAGTTGCTGGAGGAGGTCATGTTAATGAGAAGGGCTGGACTGTTGCTGGAGGAGGTCATGTCAGTCTGGATGGCTGGACAGTTGCTGGAGGAGATCATGTCAGTCTGGAAGGCTAGACTGCTGCTGGATGAGGTCATGTTAATGAGAAGGGTGGACTGTTGCTGGAGGAGGTCATGTCAGTCTGGATGGCTGGACTGTTGCTGGAGGAGGTCATGTTAATGAGTATGGCTGGACTATTGCTGGAAGAGGTCATGTTAATGAGGATGGCTGGACTGTTGCTGGAAGAGGTCATGTTAATGAGGATGGCTGGACTATTGCTGGAAGAGGTCATGTTAATGAGGATGGCTGGACTGTTGCTGGAGGAGGTCATGTTAATGAGGATGGCTGGACTGTTGCTGGAGGATTTCATGTCAGTCTGGATGGCTGGACTGTTGCTGGATGAGGTCATGTTAATGAGAAGGGCTGGACTGTTGCTGGATGAGGTCATGTCAGTCTGGATGGCTGGATTGTTGCTGGATGAGGTCATGTCAGTCTGGATGGCTGGACTGTTGCTGGAAGAGGTCATGTTAATGAGGATGGCTGGACTATTGCTGGAAGAGGTCATGTTAATGAGGATGGCTGGACTGTTGCTGGAGGAGGTCATGTTAATGAGGATGGCTGGACTGTTGCTGGAGGAGGTCATGTCAGTCTGGATGGCTGGACTGTTGCTGGATGAGGTCATGTTAATGAGAAGGGCTGGACTGTTGCTGGATGAGGTCATGTCAGTCTGGATGGCTGGATTGTTGCTGGATGAGGTCATGTCAGTCTGGATGGCTGGACTGTTGCTGGATGAGGTCATGTTAATGAGAAGGGCTGGACTTTTGCTGGATGAGGTCATGTCAGTCTGGATGGCTGGCTGGATTGTTGCTGGATGAGGTCATGTTAGTCTGGATGGCTGGACTGTTTGTTATGCAAGTGAATGAGGACCCAAAAGCGACTTAGCGACTTAGAGTCTTTATTCCAGTAAAACTCAAGACGAAAACAAAACAGGAAAAAACTTAAATCCACTCGTAGTAACGAGGACAGACTGGAGACTCGAGCATTGACTGCAGGTTGCTTCGGGAAGGCACCGACCGTAGCAGACTCAGACACCTGCTCACACGCAGCATCTGAAGGAGACAAGACACGACAGGGCGAGACAAGGACACAGCACAGCGAACATCATACAAGGATCCGACAAGGACAGAAGTGGAAAACAAGGTTAGAAATAGGGACTCTAATCAGAGGACAAAATAGGGGACAGGTGTGAAAAGACTAAATGAGTGAGTTAGGAGAATGAGGAACAGCTGGGAGCAGGAACGGAACGATAGAGAGAGGAGAGAGAGGGAGGGGGAGAGAGAGGGATAGAAAAAGGGAACGAACCTAATAAGACCAGCAGGGGAAAATGAACAGAAGGGAAAGCATAATGACAAGACAATATAGGACAAAACATGACACTGTTGCTGGATGAGGTCATGTTAATGAGAAGGGCTGGACTGTTGCTGGAGGAAGTCATGTCAGTCTGGATGGCTGGACTGTTGCTGAATGAGGTCATTTTAATGAGGATGGCTGGACTGTTGCTGGATGAGGTCATGTCAATCTGGAGGGCCGGACTGTTGCTGGTATCCAGTTGGATTACAGAATCTCTCTCTATTTCTCACTCTCTTTACCTTTGTCTCTCTCTCTCTGTCTTTCTTTCTCTGTCTTCGTCTCTCTCTCTAATCCTTTCTTTCAACCTGTCTGTCTCTCCTACCGTCTCTCAGCATATCATGGCCTTCTACATAAATCCAATTATATGATAGGCGGTGGTTGGTGTGGTAACAGACAAGAACCATCTCATCCACCACTACCATGGAGATACATATAGAGACAAAGAGGGGGAGGGTGAGAGATCCAATGTACTGTAGCCATGCAATTATGTTACATCCTGTATGCTGCCATCATAGTTAGGGCCCCCTGCGGTGCAAGTGGCTCAGGGACAGCCTCTCGTTGTTTAATCCCTATCTTTAAATTGACAGACTGGTAGGAAAATCTCCAAAACGACCCTATTGTCCTCCCACTTAGAAAAAGCAAATTGCAAAGCTTTATAGATCCGCTCTCCAGATAACACGTTACACCCAGAGAATGGAGAGAATGAAGAAGCACCGAGACCGCAATATAACATCTGGCTTTTCCAATTTTTTCTGATCGAGCCAATAAAAAAAGCAATACATACCGAATTAAAATAATGTAAAAAAGGAGGAATATAAATGGGAAGCGGAATCGATCCAGTTGAAGCTCATGTAAATTAATTGGAGAGAGAAGGAAAGCTTTCTCCAGTCTAGTGCTCAACTGACACAGCTGGAGAAGGGCCTTTGGCTTGCCTTTATCCCAATTAG
The DNA here is from genome assembly GCF_021184085.1 of Oncorhynchus gorbuscha. Lineage (NCBI taxonomy): Eukaryota > Metazoa > Chordata > Actinopteri > Salmoniformes > Salmonidae > Oncorhynchus > Oncorhynchus gorbuscha. The sequence goes on along the minus strand of NC_060175.1, from coordinate 19,669,191 downwards.
TTGAAGCTTAAGTGCAAAGCCTGTTGTGCAGGGCCGGCCCAAGTCTGGTTCAGTTTTGCTTGGCTCGTGTACTTACTTTGTGTGTGTACGTGTCAGTGTCTGTGTTTATGCACTTGTTGTGGTGGGAGTATATGTGTGTGCTTCTGTGTGTGTGAGTATATACGCGTGTGTGCGCCTGTGTGATGTGTGTGTGTGTCAGTAGACCACCTTAATTAGACTTGTGAATTGCACAGACATACAGAAACACATACGAAAACACACACACACACACACACACACACACACACACACACACACACACACACACACACACACACACACACACACACACACACACACACACACACACACACACACACACACACACACACACACACACACACACACACACACACACCAGGGCTTGGCTGAGCGCTCTGGCATATTTTCACAAAGAGAGGAAAACTCCCCTGAGGACCCGGGAACAATAGCATTTCATCCCTCTCTTTAATAACCCTAGCATCTCTCCTTCTTTCTCTCGTAATTTCTTCCCTCCACCATCTCTATCACTCTACCTCCCTTTCCATATTTATTCTCTAATCTCAGCACCTTTGTTCTGTGCATTCATTAAACACTGCCCTACATATTGGTGCCAGGGATCAATGGTTGCCAACGGTAGCAGCTCCCAGTATGCATTGCCACGTGTGGCCGTTTTTTAATGAGTCCGTTTCTATCCTTCTATCTGTCATGCATGACCAATGAGCCTTCTCCGATTTCACAATCACAACAAGGATAAAAATGTGATGAAAAAGATCATCACAACAAGGATCAGAATGTACTGAAAAAGATCATCACAACACGGATCAGCATGTGATGAAAAGGATAATCACAACACGGATCAGCATGTGATGAAAATGATAATCACAACAAGGATCAGAATGGGATGAAAAGGATAATCACAACACGGATCAGCATGTGATGAAAAGGATAATCACAACACGGATCAGCATGTGATGAAAAGGATAATCACAACACGGATCAGCATGTGATGAAAAGGATAATCACAACACGGATCAGCATGGGATGAAAAGGATAATCACAACACGGATCAGCATGTGATGAAAAGGATAATCACAACACGGATCAGCATGTGATGAAAAGGATAATCACAACAAGGATCAGAATGGGATGAAAAGGATAATCACCACCACTGACCATTATCAGCACCATCCACACTATGATACATATTATTAGTTATGGTTTTCAAAAACACACAATTACAAGAGTGTAAGTTTGATTAGAATAAACAGCTTTAGGTGTTGACTATCACTTCTTTGGTTTAAAACAAACCCCTGGAGGTGCTATTAGGTACTGATGCAGTAGAGGGAACCAGCAGGGTACGTAAGGCCTCAAAATGATTTTAATAACATATCATTTGAATCGTAATGCACAACACATTAATGGTTACAGTTTTGGTGTTCTGGTTCTGATCATGAGGATTGGGCCATCAACACACACGCGCACACACACACACACTAACCAAAACAACTACCAAATAATTATTTGGGCAAAAAAACACGCAAGCAAACTACTGGTTGAAATTATGAAGCCGCCCATACACTTTTATATATACTGCCACCCAGACAATTGTGAAAAATGTGAGTTGGGGAAACAGAAACAATCCACAATGACAAATCGTCAATGTTTGCTGGGACAGCAACGTGCTGCATAATGAAAATAGATAACCGCTCCATGAGTGTAGTACAGGATTTCAGGGCATGCCATTGGTCTCCATTTAAAATCAATCACATCAATGCGTCATATAAATTATTTCGACAGGGACCAATGAACAGTTCTGGAAACACTGCTTTAAGGAAGTCTTTAACCTGAATGTAATTGACCTCCAATTGAAAGGGAAAGAATGATTAAATGCCTGGAAAGTTAGTGCTCTGCTAGTTGTGACTTCCGTACATAATTTCAGGTCAGAGTAATACTGAAGCTTTCTTCTTCCCTGTAAAAAGAGGGCTGTGTACAACAGGTCACTGCAGTTCTGGGGTGGATAGAGAATATTTGTAAGAGTATTTGTAAGATCAGATTTATTTACTATGTATATACTGCTGCCTTGTGTTTGAATTAATGTGTATATACTGCTGCCTCGTGTTTTACTTACTGTGTACATACTGCTGCCTCGTGTTTTACTTACTGTGTATACACTGCTGCCTAGTGTTTTATTTACTGCGTATATACAGCTGCATCGTGTTTTATTTACTGTGTATACACTGCTGCATTGTGTTTTATTTACTGTGTATACACTGCTGCCTAGTGTTTTATTTACTGTGTATACACTGCTGCCTCATGTTTTATTTACTGTGTATATACTGCTGCCTTGTGTTTTATTTACTGTGTATACACTGCTGCCTCGTGTTTTATTTACTGTGTATACACTGCTGCCTAGTGTTTTATTTACTGTGTATACACTGCTGCCTAGTGTTTTATTTACTGTGTATACACTGCTGCCTCGTGTTTTATTTACTGTGTATACACTGCTGCCTAGTGTTTTATTTACTGTGTATACACTGCTGCCTAGTGTTTTATTTACTGTGTATACACTGCTGCATCATGTTTTATTTACTGTGTATACACTGCTGCCTAGTGTTTTATTTACTATGTATATACTGCTGCCTCGTGTTTTATTTACTGTGTATACACTGCTGCCTAGTGGTTTATTTACTGTGTATACACTGCTGCCTCATGTTTTATTTACTGTGTATACACTGCTGCCTCATGTTTTATTTACTGTGTATACACTGCTGCCTAGTGTTTTATTTACTGTGTATATACTGCTGCCTCGTGTTTTATTTACTGTGTATACACTGCTGCCTAGTGTTTTATTTACTGTGTATATACTGCTGCCTAGTGTTTTATTTACTGTGTATATACTGCTGCCTCGTGTTTTATTTACTGTGTATATACTGCTGCCTAGTGTTTTATTTACTGTGTATACACTGCTGCCTCGTGTTTTATTTACTGAGTACAGTTGTGTCATATTACAGAAGTGTTTACCTTGATGAAATTCAGTAAGAGGTACAGTTGAAGTCAGAAGTTTACATACACTTAGGTTGGAGTCATTAAAACTTGTTCTTCATTCACTCCACAAATTTCTTGTTAACAGACTATAGTTTTGGCTATTTGGTTAGGACATCTACTTGTGCATAACACAAGTAATTTTTCCAACAGTTGTTTACAGACAGATTATTTCAAGTATAATTCAGTGTATCACAATTCCAGTTGGTCAGAAGTTTACATACACTAAGTTGATTTTGCCTTTAAACAGCTTGGAAAATTCCAGAAAATTATGTCATGGCTTTAGAAGCTTCTGATAGGCTAATTGAAATAATTGGAGTCAATTGGAGGTGTACCTGTGGATGTATTTCAAGGCCTACCTTCACACTCAGTGCCTCTTTGCTTGAAATCATGGGAAAATCAGCCAAGACCTCAGAAAAATAATTGTAGACATCCACAAGTCTGGTTCATCCTCGGGAGCAATTTCCAAAAGTCTGAAGGTTCCATGTTCATCTGTACAAACAATAGTATGCAAGTATAGACACCATGGGAACACGCAGCCATCATACCGCTCAGGAAGGAGATGCATTCTGTCTCTTAGAGATGAACGTACTTTGGTGCGAAAAGTGCAAATCAATCCCAGAACAACAGCAAAGGACCTTGTAAAGATGCTGGAGGAAAAAGGTTCAAAAGTATCTATATCCAAAGTAAAACGAGTCCTATATCGACATAACCTGAAAGGCCGCACAGCAAGGAAGAAGCCAAAGCCAGACTAAGGTTTGCAACTGCACATGGGGACAAAGATCATACTATTTGGAGAAATGTCATCTGGTCTGATGAAACAAGAACAGAACAGTTTGGCCATCATGACCACCATTATGTTTGGAGGAAAAAGGGGGAGGCTTGCAAGCCGAAGATCATCCCAACCGTGAAGCATGGGGGTGGCAGCATCATGTCGTGGAGGTGCTTTGCTGCAGGAGGGACTGGTGCACTTCACAAAATAGATGGCATCATGAGGTAGGAAAATCATGTGGATATATTGAAGCAAAATCTCAAGACATCAGTTAAAGCTTGGTCGCAAATGGGTCTTCCAAATGGATAATGACCCAAGCATACTTCCAAAGTTGTGGCAAAATGGCTTATGGACAACAAAGGCAACATGTTCTACACATAGATAGAATGATACACTTCTTCTTAATACAACCGCTGTGTTACATTTATTTTTAACGTTACAGAATTCGTTCACTAGGCTATAATATGAGACGGCGCTCAGAAATTAGCATTACGTCTCCTCTATCTTGGAGTCCACAGAAACCCAAATTTACCACATAAATATTCCCTTACCTTTGATGTTCTTCCATCAGAAGACCTGGAAGGAGTTATACTTACCAAAAACATAGTTTGGTTTTGAAGTCTGTGTCTTTAGGTTATCAAACGCAACAAATTCCGGTCGAAATGCAGCCAAAATTCTAGTGGATGCGCACCAAAACTTCAAAATTACATATTATATGTCGACTAAACTGGTCACACTAAGTGCAAAATCAAGCTTTAGCATGTTATACACGTGGAAAACAATCCTTAGCACGAACAGAAACACCGACATCGTTTGGTCAATCCTGGAAGAGCTCTGGAGCGTCCGCGCGCATGAAAGTACTTGTTTTTTCGCGTGACCCGAAGGTTTCAGCCCGCCAAAAGTCTCGTGGGCGCGCGATTCTCACAATGGCAAGCCCCATTGAAAGCAGACATCGCGCTGAAGACATAGAAACTGTTCCCAGGTCTGTAGCTGCTTGGGAAGGGTGGGGGCGATGACGTCAAAGTTGGGCCAACTTTTCTGATGACAAGAGAGAGTTTGGGAGAATGGCTGCCCCGAGAGTTCTGCTTTACATACAGACATAATTTGAACGGTTTTAGAAGCTTTAGAGTGTTTTATATTCAATAATAATTATTATATGCATATATTAGCAATTTTGGACAGATTTGTTTTCTGTTTACTATGGGCACACAATTCCTCCAAAGGGGGCAGTAGTCAGCCCTATCCTTAACATGTTTTAATTAACTTGGCTTTCAAAGACCTTAGAAAGGAAGAGTAGAATAGATAGATATTGATCCGTAGTATTTTGAGTCTAGAGTGTCTCCCCCTTTGAAGAGGGGGATGACTGTGGCAGATTTCCAATCTTTGGGGATCTCAGACGATAGGAAAGAGAGGTTGAACAGGCTAGTAATAGGGGTTGCAACAATTGCGGAGGATCATTTTAGAAAGAGAGGGTCCAGATTGTCTAGCCCGGCTGATTTACAGGGGTCCAGATTTTGCAGCTCTTTCAGAACATCGACTATTTGGATTTGGGTGAAGGAGAAATGGGGGAAGCTTGGACAAGTTGCTGAGGGGGGTGCAGGGCTGTTGACCGGGGTTAGGGTAGACAGGTGGAAAGCATGGAATTATCGATGGTGACAGTGTTTTCTAGCCTCAGTGCAGAGGGCAGCTGAGAGGAGGTGATCTTATTCTCCATGGACTTTACAGTGTCCCAGAACCTTTTGCAGTTTGTGCTACAGGATCCAAATTTATGTTTGAAAAAGCTAGCCTCTGCTTTCCTAACTGCCTGTGTATATTTGTTCCTAACTTCCCTGAAAAGTTGCATATCGAGGGGGCAATTCTATGCTAATGCAGTACTCCACAGGATGTTTTTGTGTTTTTGTCCTGGTCAAGGAAAGTCAGGGCTATATCTGTTCCTAGTTCTACATTTCCTGGTTCTACATTTTTTTAAAGGGGCATGCTTATTTAAGATGGTGAGGAAAGCACTTTTTAAAGAATAACCAAGCATCCTCTACTGACAGAGAGCGCCTGGGGAATGGGAGTGGAGCTAGGCACTACAGGGCCTTGATTAACCTCTACATCACCAGAGGAACAGAGGAGGAGTAGGCTAAGGGTACAGCTAAAGGCTATAAGAACTGGTCGTCCAGTGCTTTCGGAGTAAACGGAGCAAGATTCTGGGCATGGAAGAATAGATTCAAGGCATAATGTACAGACAAGGGTATGGTAGGATGTGAATACAGTGGAAGTAAACCTAGGCATTGAGTGACGATGAGAGAGGTATTGTGTCTAGACACACCATTTCAACCAGGTGAGGTCACTGCATGTGTGGAAGGTGGAACAAAAGGGTTAGCTAAGGCATGTTGAGCAGGGCTGGAGGCTCTTCAGTGAAATAAGACAATAATCACTAACCAAAATAGCAATGGTCTTAGATGGTCTTATCCAGTTCGACTTATAGTTAGTGCATTCATCTTAATATAGCTCAGTCATAGTAAGTACAGTACATTTGTACTCAATAAAGTTGCTATCAGCAAAGTCAGTGATAGTACATACCATACAAAACGTAACATACAATACTAATTGGAGTGTCGCGGATAATGTTTCGTCTACCACTGAGTCCAGGTTGCTTCCACCACAGCAGAGCTCATCTTCCCCCACAGCAGAGTTCATCTTCCACCACAGCAGAGTTCATCTTCCACCACAGCAAAGTTCATCTTCCACCACAGCAGAGCTCATCTTCCACCACAGCAGAGCTCATCTTCCCCCACAGCAGAGCTCATCTTCCACCACAGTAGAGCTCATCTTCCCCCACAGCAGAGTTCATCTTCCACCACAGCAGAGCTCATCTTCCACCACAGCAGAGTTCATCTTCCACCACAGCAGAGTTCATCTTCAACCACAGCAGAGCTCATCTTCCCCCACAGCAGAGCTCATCTTCCACCACAGCAGAACTCATCTTCCACCACAGCAGAGCTCATCTTCCACCACAGCAGAGCTCATCTTCCCCACAGCAGAGCTCATCTTCCCCACAGCAGAGCTCATCTTCCCCACAGCAGAGCTCATCTTCCCCCACAGCAGAGCTCATCTTCCCCCACAGCAGAGCTCATCTTCCCCCACAGCAGAGCTCATCTTCCTCCACAGCAGAGCTCATCTTCCTCCACAGCAGAGCTCATCTTCCCCCACAGCAGAGCTCATCTTCCTCCACAGCAGAGCTCATCTTCCTCCACAGCAGAGCTCATCTTCCCCCACAGCAGAGCTCATCTTCCCCCACAGCAGAGCTCATCTTCCTCCACAGCAGAGCTCATCTTCCTCCACAGCAGAGCTCATCTTCCCCCACAGCAGAGCTCATCTTCCCCCACAGCAGAGCTCATCTTCACCCACAGCAGAGCTCATCTTCCACCACAGCAGAGCTCAAGTTTAAAACCTGGTATGCCAACCACGCTCACAGTAATGTAACATCAGCAAACAGACATTAATAAAACAGTGGGCAGTATACACACACCCCGATAGCAACATTCATCGGAAAATCACCATTTGAACTGTGTTTGTATGAATAATAACCTTGCCTGACAACTCCTCAAGCTAATGTCTAGGCTTAAGTTTAGAGGGATAACTATCTTGTGGCAATCAGAACCCAAGTTCAAACCAAGTCCATCATACATCGCCAAGCCATTGCCAGCACCATAGTATCAGCCAGTAGCAGTGCATAGCAAGTACCATGTAATCATTTGCTGTCAGTATACCCACAGGCAGTACCAGCTAGCACACAGCTAACACCCAGCAATGCACAGAACTGCTCTAGCATAAATGAATACTGCAATGATCCCACCAACCCCCTCCCTCCTATTACCCCAGATCCCACAATACAGGTCACCCTTGTCCACAAGATGAAAATGGTTCCTAATACGGATGCCATACCCATAATGCTGTATCTATATGTGTGTGTCATTGGTTTTTAATACAACACTGACAGTAGAGAGCTGAATAAGGATGTGCTGTTGTGAGCGGTGTGACGGGGTATAGGGCATATGTCTGACTCTAATTACAGCTGTGCATTGAGCACTCCTCAGGAATCAGAGGGGAGGAGGGTAGAGGACAGGGGATGCAGGGAGGAGGAGTTTACTACGTGTCCATATGCTTCTGGGATGGGACATTCTCTTCTTGGCAAAGTCTCTCAGTTGGGTGGAGTTTTGTGATGTCTGCCAAGGATGAGAGAGGGGATAGCGATAGAGAGAGAAAGAGAGAGGAGAGAGAGATAGAAAGAGAGAGAGAGACAGAGAGATAGAGAGACATAAAGAGAGAGACAGAGTGATAGAAAGAGAGAGACAGAGAAAGGAGAAAGAGACAGAGAGATAGAGACAGATTGGGCTGGACTTCCTAACCTCCTGCCAAATGTATATGACCATATTAGAGACACACATTTCCCTCAGATTACACAGAGCCACAAAGAATTCGAAACAAATCCAATTTTAATAAACTCGTATATCTATTTGGTGAAATACCACAGTGTGCAAACACAGCAGCGAGATTTGTGACCTGTAGCCACATGAAAAGGGCAAGCAGTGAAGAATAAACACCATTGCAAATTCAACCTATATTCATGTTGATTTATTTTCACTTTTGTACTTGAACTATTTGCACATCATTACAACACTACATATAGACATAATAACACATTTGAAATGTCTTTAAATGTCTTTGTCTTTACTTTTGGAGCTTTTGTTAGTGTAATATTTACTGTGAATCTTTTATTGATTGTTTCACTTGTTTTTATTATCTATTTCACTTGCTTTGGCAATGTAAACATTTGTTTCCCATACCAATAAAGAACACAGAGAGAACAAGCTTTACATAAGGAGTTAGAACACAATTAGCTCAACAACAGTAAATATATACACTCTTATGAGGCTTGATCCCACTCCATGTTTATATGATCATTATAGTGGCTCTGTGATTCAATGGCACCTCAGTTTAGTTTTGAGGGTGACAAAAAACCAAGCTAGTATTACATTCAGATGTACATGAGTGAAGCAGAGGGCTCTTAAACCTGGTGACATTCACGGAGACACACTTGACATTTCCCCTTAACTACCCAGGTGACAAACCGCTTTTTGTTCAATTATGGTACACGAAATAGAGGCGCTCTAAAACAATCTAGATAAATGGGCTATTGCCCTACTGCATAACATGGTAGGGGTGGGAGTGGGATATCCTTTATAAACAACACGGCCAGTCATAACAACACAGTTGGACAACACAACAATATGACAATGCACCTGTTACCAGCAGCATTCGTGCAGCGAACTAGGGGTAGCTGTCCCTCGCTGATATCAAACTTGCAACCTATGGCTCTCAAGTCTAACACACTATGAAGTCCAACTGTCGTTTAAGGACGTTATAAAGCCATGAACAAATCAAAAGTGCACTGCGGTGTGACATAAGCCCCTACATAAGGCATCCAGAACACATTATGAACAGATGTTTTACAAAAATGTTTGCGATTGAGTTGAAGGAATACAGTATAACAAAAACAAAACTGCAGCCACATGCCTCAAAAATATTTTTATTCAACCAACACCACGTTATTAATCTCAGATCTGCTCGGTTGGAATTGCTTTTGGCCTATACTGTAATACTGGTCCGTCTTCTCATTTTAATATAAACACAGTTGTCCTGTCCTTTCATTTCTGTTGATTCATTGTTCCTGTTAAAGAAAGCTCCTGTCCCTCTAGTTGTTAATCCTTTCTCTCCTCTTTCTCATCCTCCCTTCCCTCCCTCACCCTTTCTCGATTTAGGTGTGAAGAATAATTAGCTAATGCTGAGGACCAGTGGTCTGGACTGTACACTCATGGGGATGCGGATAGTCACTTGTCTCTGCACCAAATGTCCCTGGCTAGTTGGCCGCCCGCCCGCCTGCCACACATCCGCATGTAGGCCACACTACATTAATGAGAGTGGCGTGTTCATCTGGTCTCAAGAGGAAACAGGTTTCTGGCCTCCACTTCAAAACATTGTTCTCAACAAACCACAGTTGGAAAACAAGACACATTTGGAAAGCATCAGCCGTGTGTTCAACACACATTCTAAGAAAAAGTAGCTCTTGCTAAATATCACTTGTGCCCTCCAGGGTAAGGTGTTAGATGAGAAGAACACATTTTTCACTATGAGGGGAGAAAGAGACTTCATGATACTGCCAATCTGTGGTGTAAGAAGTACCCAACTGTCATAAATCAGTAAAAGTAAAGGATACCTTAATAGAAAATTACTCTAGTAATAGTGAACGTCACCCAGTAAAATAGCACTTGAGTAAAAGTCTAAAAGTATTTGGTTTTAAATATACTTAGGAAAGTATTTGGTTTTAAATATACTTAGATAGCTAAAGTAAATGGGCGACTTTAACCTCCCCACGTCTACCTTTGACTCTTTCCTCTCTGCCTCCTTCTTTCCACTCCTCTCCTCTTTTGACCTCACCCTCTCACCTTCCCCCCCTATTCACAAGGCAGGCAATACGCTCGACCTCATCTTTACTAGATGCTGTTCTTCCACTAACCTCATTGCAACTCCCCTCCAAGTCTCCGACCACTGCCTTGTATCCTTTTCCCTCTCGCTCTCATCCAACACCTCCCACACTGCCCCTACTCGGATGGTATCGCGCCGTCCCAACCTTCGCTCTCTCTCCCCCGCTACTCTCTCCTCTTCCATCCTATCATCTCTTCCCTCCGCTCAAACCTTCTCCCACCTATCTCCTGATTCTGCCTCCTCAACCCTCCTCTCCTCCCTCTCTGCATCCCTTGACTCTCTATGTCCCCTATCCTCCAGGCCGGCTCGGTCCTCCCTCCCGCTCCGTGGCTCGATGACTCATTGCGAGCTCACAGAACAGGGCTCCGGGCAGCCGAGCGGAAATGGAGGAAAACTCGCCTCCCTGCGGACCTGGCATCCTTTCACTCCCTCCTCTCTACATTTTCCTCCTCTGTCTCTGCTGCTAAAGCCACTTTCTACCACGCTAAATTCCAAGCTGCTGCCTCTAACCCTAGGAAGCTCTTTGCCACCTTCTCCTCCCTCCTGAATCCTCCGCCCCCTCCCCCCTCCTCCCTCTCTGCAGATGACTTCGTCAACCATTTTGAAAAGAAGGTCGACGACATCCGATCCTCGTTTGCTAAGTCAAACGACACTGCTGGTTCTGCTCACACTGCCCTACCCTGTGCTCTGACCTCTTTCTCCCCTCTCTCTCCAGATGAAATCTCGCGTCTTGTGACGGCCGGCCGCCCAACAACCTGCCCGCTTGACCCTATCCCCTCCTCTCTTCTCCAGACCATTTCCGGAGACCTTCTCCCTTACCTCACCTCGCTCATCAACTCATCCCTGACCGTTGGCTACGTCCCTTCCGTCTTCAAGAGAGCGAGAGTTGCACCCCTTCTGAAAAAACCTACACTCGATCCCTCCGATGTCAACAATTACAGACCAGTATCCCTTCTTTCTTTTCTCTCCAAAACTCTTGAACGTGCTGTCCTTGGCCAGCTCTCCCGCTATCTCTCTCTGAATGACCTTCTTGATCCAAATCAGTCAGGTTTCAAGACTAGTCATTCAACTGAGACTGCTCTCCTCTGTATCACGGAGGCGCTCCGCACTGCTAAAGCTAACTCTCTCTCCTCTGCTCTCATCCTTCTAGATCTATCGGCTGCCTTCGATACTGTGAACCATCAGATCCTCCTCTCCACCCTCTCCGAGTTGGGCATCTCCGGCGCGGCCCACGCTTGGATTGCGTCCTACCTGACAGGTCGCTCCTACCAGGTGGCGTGGCGAGAATCTGTCTCCTCACCACGCGCTCTCACCACTGGTGTCCCCCAGGGCTCTGTTCTTGGCCCTCTCCTATTCTCGCTATACACCAAGTCACTTGGCTCTGTCATAACCTCACATGGTCTCTCTTATCATTGCTATGCAGACGACACACAATTAATCTTCTCCTTTCCCCCTTCTGATGACCAGGTGGCGAATCGCATCTCTGCATGTCTGGCAGACATATCAGTGTGGATGACGGATCACCACCTCAAGCTGAACCTCGGCAAGACGGAGCTGCTCTTCCTCCCGGGGAAGGACTGCCCGTTCCATGATCTCGCCATCACGGTTGACAACTCCATTGTGTCCTCCTCCCAGAGCGCCAAGAACCTTGGCGTGATCCTGGACAACACCCTGTCGTTCTCAACTAACATCAAGGCGGTGGCCCGTTCCTGTAGGTTCATGCTCTACAACATCCGCAGAGTACGACCCTGCCTCACACAGGAAGCGGCGCAGGTCCTAATCCAGGCACTTGTCATCTCCCGTCTGGATTACTGCAACTCGCTGTTGGCTGGGCTCCCTGCCTGTGCCATTAAACCCTTCAACTCATCCAGAACGCCGCAGCCCGTCTGGTGTTCAACCTTCCCAAGTTCTCTCACGTCACCCCGCTCCTCCGTTCTCTCCACTGGCTTCCAGTTGAAGCTCGCATCCGCTACAAGACCATGGTGCTTGCCTACGGAGCTGTGAGGGGAACGGCACCTCAGTACCTCCAGGCTCTGATCAGGCCCTACACCCAAACAAGGGCACTGCGTTCATCCACCTCTGGCCTGCTCGCCTCCCTACCACTGAGGAAGTACAGCTCCCGCTCAGCCCAGTCAAAACTGTTCGCTGCCCTGGCCCCCCCAATGGTGGAACAAACTCCCTCACGACGCCAGGACAGCGGAGTCAATCACCACCTTCCGGAGACACCTGAAACCCCACCTCTTTAAGGAATACCTAGGATAGGTTAAGTAATCCCTCTCACCCCACCCCCCCCCTAAGTTTTAGATGCACTATTGTTAAGTGACTGTCCCACTGGATGTCATAAGGTGAATGCACCAATTTGTAAGTCGCTCTGGATAAGAGCGTCTGCTAAATGACTTAAATGTAAATGTAATGTAAATGTAATTGCTAAAATATACTTACAGTAAGTATCAAAAGTAAAATTTAGATAATTTCTAATTCCTTATATTAAGCAAACCAGATGCCACCATTTAAAAAAATAGCATAATGGATGGATAGCATAATTTACAAACAAAGTGTGTGTGTTTAGTGAGTTGGGCAGAACAGAGGCAGTAAGGATGACTAGGGATGTTCTCTGATAAGTGCGTGAATTTGACCATTTTCCTGTCTTCCTAAGCATTCAAAATGTAACGAGTACTTTTGGGTTTAAGGGAAAATGTATGGAGTAAAAAGTATAATATTTTATTTAGGAATGTAGTGAATTAAAAGTAGTCAAAAATATAAATAGTAAAGTAAAGTACAGATACCCCCAAAAACGACTAAAGTAGCACTTTAAAGTATTTTTACTTAAGTACATTACACCACTGCCCAAATACCTTCACACCAGTACATTAGTATACTTTATATACTGCTACACACACTTATCACATAGTATTCCATGCATAAGTTAAGGCCATGCAACCTGAGTTGAAACCTGAGTGAGGTACACATGTACAGTACATAAACAGATGCATGCGCCATATATTTATGTAGTGGACACTTGATACGGTCACATGATATTGTTGTGGTATATTACAAAATCATGTTACGAACACACATATCTATATACATTTTATATATCAATATTTTGCTAAGTCTTGCCCATCTTGCTAAGTGGATGAGTCTCCACAGAAGGTGTAAAAAGGTACAGCCAAATGGTTATGTGCATAGTATCAGAAATAGATAGTGTCAATATAAATAAAATATCATAAACAGCATGTACAATAACGATAGTGATAGACAAGCAGGGGTAAATATGGCAGAGCAGCAGGATACAATAAAAAGAGGAGCAGCAACGTATGGCGTGTGTGTGTTAGGAGAGAGTCATTTGAATAGTGGCACTACAGATAGTGCTGATGACTGGTCCGCCCGAACCAACCATGAACAAGGGAATCTATATTCGGAGAGCCTGTTTCTGTCCTGCCCTTGACTTTGATGCAGGGCATGTGATGTCCATAGCCTCTTTGTTGCAAAACTCCCTGATCTTCTCAAACGTTTGTCTACAGTAGCTGTGTCCAGTCCAGGTGGTGATTATACAGGTAGACCATCTATGGGGGGGAAGGATGTCAGCTCCTTGGCAACAACAACACCAGGTTCCAGAGCATCAAAGCTGTAAAACAGCCAATAACAAAAACTATTTAGAAGACATCACAACCTTGTTCAACATCAATTCACCTCCCAAGTTTAGATAAGACTAATAACCTCATACATTGCAATGAAAAGTATATTCACCTGAAGTGCTGCTATTGCTTGATCTGTGGCAGCGGCCTGAAGTACGAAGTCGGGTGTTGTTGCCAGCCATAGCTTTTCACAACACCAGCAATCTCAGACAAGGTGTCTGAGACAAAGTGTTCACTCTGGTCTTTCTGAAGCCCTGCTTGATGAGGCATGTGAGATCAATAAAAGTAGTGCAAATCATGTTATAGATTCCTTGTAGAGATGCCACACTGGTGCTTTTGACACATGGGATGGCAGCAAATCAAATCCATTTTTATTTGTCACATACACATGGTTAGCAGATGTTAATGCGAGTGTAGCGAAATGCTTGTGCTTCTAGTTCCGACAATGCAGTAATAACCAACGAGTAATCTAGCTAACAATTCCAAAACTACTACCTTAAACACACAAGTGTAAAGGGATAAAGAATATGTACATAAAGATATATGAATGAGTGATGGCACAGAGCGGCATAGGCAAGATACAGTAGATGGTATCGAGTACAGTATATACATATGAGATCAGTATGTAAACAAAGTGGCATAGTTTAAAGTGGCTAGTGATACATGTATTACATAAAGATGCAGTAGATGATATAGAGTACAGTATATACGTATACATATGAGATGAATAATGTAGGGTATGTAAACAGTATATTAGGTAGCATTGTTTAAAGTGGCTAGTGATATATTTTACATAATTTCCCATCAATTCCCATTATTAAAGTGGCTGGAGTTGAGTCAGTGTTTTGGCAGCAGCCACTCAATGTTAGTGGTGGCTGTTTAACAGTCTGATGGCCTTGAGATAGAAGCTGTTTTTCAGTCTCTCGGTCCCAGCTTTGATGCACCTGTACTGACCTCGCCTTCTGGATGATAGCGGGGTGAACAGGCAGTGGCTCGGGTGGTTGTTGTCCTTGATGATCCTTATGGCCTTCCTGTGACATCGGGTGGTGTAGGTGTCCTGGAGGGCAGGTAGTTTGCCCCCGGTGATGCGTTGTGCAGACCTCACTACCCTCTGGAGAGCCTTACGGTTGTGGGCGGAGCAGTTGCCGTACCAGGCGGTGATACAGCCCGACAGGATGCTCTCGATTGTGCATCTGTAGAAGTTTGTGAGTGCTTTTGGTGACAGGCCGAATTTCTTCAGCCTCCTGAGGTTGAAGAGGCGCTGCTGCGCCTTCTTCACGATGCTGTCTGTGTGGGTGGACCAATTCAGTTTGTCTGTGATGTGTACGCCGAGGAACTTAAAACTTATTACCCTCTCCACTACTGTTCCATCGATGTGGATAGGGGTGTGTTCCCTCTGCTGTTTCCTGAAGTCCACAATCATCTCCTTAGTTTTGTTGACGTTGAGTGTGAGGTTATTTTCCTGACACCACACTCCGAGGGCCTTCACCTCCTCCCTGTAGGCCGTCTCGTCGTTGTTGGTAATCAAGCCTACCACTGTTGTGTCGTCCGCAAACTTGATGATTGAGTTGGAGGCGTGCGTGGCCACGCAGTCGTGGGTGAACAGGGAGTACAGGAGAGGGCTGAGAACGCACGCTTGTGGGGCCCCAGTGTTGAGGATCAGCGGGGTGGGGATGTTGTTACCTACCCTCACCACCTGGGGGCGGCCCGTCAGGAAGTCCAGTACCCAGTTGCACGGGGCGGGGTCGAGACCCAGGGTCTCGAGCTTGATGACGAGTTTGGCGGGTACTATGGTGTTAAATGCTGAGCTGTAGTCGATGAACAGCATTCTCACATAGGTATTCCTCTTGTCCAGTTGGGTTAGGGCAGTGTGGTTGAGATTGCATCGACTGTGGACCTATTTGGGCGGTAAGCAAATTGGAGTGGGTCTAGGGTGTCAGGTAGGGTGGAGGTGATATGGTCCTTGACTAGTCTCTCAAAGCACTTCATGATGACGGAAGTGAGTGCTACGGGCGGTAGTCGTTTAGCTCTGTTACCTTAGCTTTCTTGGGAACAGGAACAATGGTGGCCCTCTTGAAGCATGTGGGAACAGCAGACTGGGATAGGGATCGATTGAATATGTCCGTAAACACACCAGCCAGCTGGTCTGCGCATGCTCTGAGGGATGCCGTCTGGGCCTGCATCCTTGCGAGGGTTAACACGTTTAAATGTTTTACTCACCTCGGCTGCAGTGAAGGAGAGTCCGCATGTTTTGGTTGTGTGAGTGGCACTGTATTGTCCTCAAAGCGGGTAAAAAGTTATTTAGTCTGCCTGGGAGCAAGGCATCCTGGTCCGTGACTGGGCTGGTTTTCTTTTTGTATCCGTGAATCACTGTAGACCCTGCCACATATCTCTTGTGTCTGAGCTGTTGAATTGCGATTCTACTTTGTCTCTATACTGACTCTTAGCTTGTGTGATTGCCTTGCGGAGGGAATAGCTACACTGTTTGTATTCGGTCATGTTTCCGGTCACCTTGCCCTGATTAAAAGCAGTGGTTCGCACTTTCAGTTTCACGCGAATGCTGCCATCAATCCACAGTTTCTGGTTTGGGAATGTTTTAATCGTTGCTATGGGAACGACATCTTCAACACATCGAATCAGCATATTCGTCAATGTTGTTGTCTGACGAAATACGAAACATATCCCAGTCCACGAGATGGAAGCAGTCTTGGAGCGTGGAATCAGATTGGTCGGACCAGCGTGGAACAGACCTCAGCGTGGGAGCTTCTTGTTTTAGCTTCTGTCTATAGGCAGGGAGAAACAAAATGGAGTCGTGGTCAGCTTTTCCGAAAGGAGTGCGGGGGAGGGCCTTATATGCATCGCGGAAGTTAGAATAGCAATGACCCAAGGTTTTACCAGCCTTGTTTGCTCAATCGATATGCTGATACAATTTAGGGAGTCTTGTTTTCAGATTAGCCTTGTTAAAAACCCCAGCTACTGTCATGTATTGTATTGTCATGTCTTGTCCCTGTGCTTTCTCTTCTCTTCGTTTCCTCCTGCTGGTCGTATTAGGTTACTTTCTCTCTATCTCTCTCTCTCTCTATCGTTCCGTTCCGTTCCTGCTCCCAGCTGTTCCTCATTCTCCTAATGACCTCGTTTACTCTCTCACACCTGTCCCCTCTTTTGCCTCTGATCTTCTGTAGCTCAGTTGGTAGAGCATGGCGCTTGTAACGCCAGGGTAGTGGGTTCGATCCCCGGGACCACCCATACGTAGAATGTATGCACACATGACTGTAAGTCGCTTTGGATAAAAGCGTCTGCTAAATGGCATATATTATTATTAAGTCTCTATTTCTCTCTCTGTTTCTGCTTCTGTCCTTGTCGGATTCTTGTTTGCTTTGCCCTTGTTCCGTCCTGTCGTGTTCTGCCTCTTCATCAGATGCTGCGTGTGAGCAGGTGTCTCTGTCCTCTACGGCCCGCGCCTACCCGAAGGGACCTGAAGTCTGTTGCCGCTAGTCCTGCAATTCTCCTCTACAACTAGAGGATTTATGTTTTCCCTGTTTGGACATCTCCTGTAAAGATTGAGGATTATGTTTTCCCTGTTTGGACATTAATAAACTCTGTTTCTGTTAAGTTGCTTTTGGGTCCTCACTCACCTGCATAACAGCTACAATGAAAGCAGCCTCAGGATATATCGATTCCAGTTTGCAAAGAGTCAAATAAAGTTTGTTCAGAGCCATCGATGTGTCTGCTTGGGGGAATATATACGGCTGTGATTATAATCGAAGAGAATTCCCTTGGTAGATAATGCGGTCGACATTTGATTGTGAGGAATTCTAAATCAGGTGACCAGAAGGACTTGAGTTCCTGTATGTTGTTGTGACCACACCACATCTCGTTAAACATAAATCATACACCACCGCCCCTCTTCTTACCAGATAGATGTTTGTTTCTGTTGGCGCGATGCGTGGTGAAACCAGCTGGCTGCACCGACTCCGATAGCGTCTCTCGAGTGAGCCATGTTTCCGTGAAGCAAAGAACGTTACAGTCCCCGATGTCCCTCTGGAATGCTACCCTTGCTCGGATTTCATCAACCTTGTTGTCAAGAGACTGGACATTGGTGAGTAGTATGCTGGGGAGTGGCACGCAATGTGCCGTCTCCGGAGCCTGACCAGAAGACCACTTCGTTTGCCTCTTTTACAACGTCGTTGTTTTGGGTCGCAGGCTGGGATCCATTCCGTTGCCCTGGGTGAAAGGCAGAAAACAGGATCCGCTCCGGGAAAGTCATATTCTTGGTCGTACTGATGGTGAGTTGACGCTGCTCTTATATTCAGTAGTTCTTCTCGACTGTATGTAATGAAACCTAAGATGACCTGGGGTACCAATGTAAGAAATAACACATAAAAAAACAAAAAACTGCATAGTTTCCTAGGAATGCGAAGCGAGGCGGCCATCTCTGTCGGCGCCGGAAGTGGAGCTTTGTGTCCTGGGTGGCGTCCTGGTAATACTATTGCATTATCCTCTGCTGCAAGTTCTCATGCTTTAGGTGTAACCTGTGCTTGCTTGGGCCAGCTCTCTATTTGATGGGAGGCATAAGAGCATTTTCCTTGTATGACTGGTGAAGGAGAGTCCGGCGTGTTCTACTGATGCTGAAAGACAAATTCCAGATACAAATATTTAAGCATTATACAATAGATGCGAATTGGCATTCTGAGATATCGCTACCCACAGTTCATACACGTAATGTTAGCTAGCCAGCCATCTAACGTCAGCTGGCAAGCTAACAACAAGCTTTAACCAGTAACCAGAGCAGGGCCTGTAGTCCAAAGGGGGCCCGATTCAGACTTGAGATACAGTAAGTCGACTTAACATGAACTTAAGTCAATAAAACATGGACTATGTGAAGTCAGCTGAACTCAAGTCTGAATAGGGCCCAATGTGTATATTAACAAGAGTGTGCTCGGTATTACAAAAAATAATGGTTTGCAAAAAGTTACAGTTTGTTCATCCTGTTTGTTCATCTGAATGATCTCACTGCTCCATTTGACCTGGATTGTGTTTGTCCAACATGCAGCCAGAGGAGACAGGCAGACGCTCTTTCTGTAGTGGAAGAGAAAGGTTGAGTTCTGCAGTGCCCTAGGCTTCCTGCATGGCTCCAGGTTCCAAGCATGCTCCTCCCACTACAGCCAAAGGTATGAATGACAGTCCCCATTGTCAGTTGGAAGAGTGTGTGGAGAAATCAGTGAGATGTCTGTGAGTAAATCTCAGTGAGATGTCTGTGAGTAAATCTCAGTGAGATGCCTGTGAGTAAAACACAGTGTGATGCCTGTGAGTAAACCTCATTGTGATGCCTGTAAGTAAACCTCTCTGTGAGGCTCGGATTTGGAGAGTATGAATGAATCCTCCAGTGCTGTTGTTTGTTTGTGTGCGTGCGGTGTTCTTCATGTGTGTAGGTGTGTGTGAGTTTGGAGACTGCTCTCCACTGGGCTCCATGTAGACATGAAGGAACAAGGATTATGGTACATGAGGGGAACAGGAACACCCCCTGCTATGACTACTAACATCACATATACTTTTAAAGCTTTTATCTATCGAAGTACAGTACCCACATTCTGTCTACATTGACATTTTAGTGATTTAGCAGACACTTTTAATCAGAGCAATGTATAGGAGCAATTAACCTCTTCAACCTATGGGGGCACTATGTCATTAATGGATAAAAAACGTGCCCGTTTTAAGCGCAGTATTTTCTCACGAAAAGATGCTCGACTATGCATATAATTGACAGCTTTGGAAAGAAAACACTTTGATGTTTTCAAAACTGCAAAGATATTATATGTGAGTGCCCCAGAACTGATCTTACAGGCGAAACCAAGATGAAACTTCAAACAGGAAATGAGCAGGATTTTTGACGCTGTGTTTTACTATCGTCTCCTTATAAGGCTGTGAATATGCTGTGAACGAGCTTATGCGCTCTGCCATTCGTCCAAGATGTCTGCAGCATTGTGACGTGTTTGTAGGCATATCATTGGAAGATTGACCATAAGAGACTACATTTACCTGGTGTCCCGCCCGGTGTCCTGTGTCAAAATTATTGCGTAATCTGTAGGTCCATGCGCGTTCCATTTCTTCAGAAGAGAAAATCAACTGCCACGAAGGATTTATAGTCGATAGATATGTGAAAAACACATTGAGGATTGATTCTAAACATTGGTTTGCCATGTTTCTGTCGATATTATGGAGTTCAATTGGAAAAAAGTTTGCGTTTTAATGACTATTTATTTTTTCTTACCCAAACGTGATGAACAAAACGGAGCGATTAGTCGACACAAATAATATTTTTTGTAAAAACGGAACATTTGCTATCTAACTGAGAGTCTCCTCATTGAAAACATCTGAAGTTCTTCAAAGGTAAATTATTTTATTTGAATCCTTTTCTGGTTTTTGTGAAAATGTTGCATGCTGAAAGACAGGCATAATCCTATGCTAGGCTATCAATACTGTTACACAAATGCTTGTTTAGCTATGGTTCAAAAGCATATTTTGAAAATCTGAGAAGACAGTGTTGTTAACAAAAGGCTAAGCTTGAGAGCAAATAGATTAATTTCATTTCATTTACGATTTTCATGAAAAGTTAACGTTGTGTTATGCTAATGAGCTTGCGGATAGACTTACACAATCCTGGATACAGGTTTTTTTCGTAGCTAAACGTGACGCAGAAAACGGAGCGATTTGTCCTAAACAAATAATCTTTCAGGAAAAACTGAACATTTGCTATTTGAGAGTCCTGATTGAAAACATCCGAAGTTCTTCAAATGTAAATGATTTTATTTGAATGCTTTCTGGTTTTTGTGAAAATGTTGCCTGCTGAATGCTAATGCTAAATGCTATGCTAAATGCTATGCTAGCTATCAATACTGTTACACAAATGCTTGTTTTGCAATGGTTGAGAAGCATATTTTGAAAATCTGAGATGACAGTGTTGTTAACAAAAGGCTAAGCTTGAGAGCAAATAGATGAATTTAATTTCATTTGCGATTTTCATGAATAGTTAACGTTGCGTTATGGTAATGAGCGTGAGGCTGTAGTCACGATACCGGATCCGGGATGGCTCGACTCAAGAAGTTAAGGTTAATTGCCTTGCTCACTGACAGATTTTTCAAATCAGCAACCTTTCGGTTAGTGGCCCAACGCTCTTAACTGGTAGGCTATATACCTGCCTCCCTGTTATGATAACTAACAGTGGAGAACTGTTGGAGCTATTATGCAGGTTTGTAGGGGGTTTATATTGTATTTGGGGCGGCAGGGTAGCCTAGTGGTTAGAGCATTGGACTAGTAACCGAAAGGTTGCAAGTTCGAATCCCCAAGCTGACAAGGTACAAATCTGTCATTCTGCCCCTGAACAGGCAGTTAACCCACTGTTCCTAGGCTGTCATTGAAAATAATCATTTGTTCTTAACTGACTTGCCTAGTAATTATAAAAATAAAATATGTCTCAATATATGATACATATTGTATACAGTATGTACTGTATCAGTATTCCAAATTTGCAATTGCTTTGTATGTGGGGACTCATGTTGAGTTGGAGTTCACCAGTATGTTATATCTCAATTATCTTAAATTAAACCCACTTCTAATTAAAACATGGTGTCAGAATTAGGATCCGAACTGACGCTTCCATTCGGAGACCAGAACATAATGGTGTTGTCTCCTTTTTCACCAGTGTGTTATGCTTCAATTTAATGAATGAAACTTGAATTAAACTTGTTGCTTATTGCAGATGACACAATATTCACAACTCATTGAAGCTCACTCTAATAACAGGGGAATCCTATGACAGTCCTATGACATCTTCTTCCAACAGAGTGTGCAGCTGAACACTGTATGCTGGAAATACTTCAGTTTGCTATTTTAACTGAAACATTGTGAATTTTGTTGACAATTTCAATACACATTTTATAAGGAGGATGGGATCCATCCAAATCATTTGGGTTCCTGGATCCTTTCACAGCATTATAAGGCTGCATTGAGACAATGACTTACCAATGACCCAAGCCCAGCTCAGATAATTCCTACCATTTTGTCGCTGATTCATCACAATGCTTTAGCAAATGTACGTTATACCAGAGGCATTGGAAGACACAATGTACAGTACCATTCAAAAATGTTTTGGGGTCACATAGAAATGTCCTTGTTTTTGAAAGTAATTAAAAGTCCATTAAAATAACATCAAATTGATCAGAAATACAGTGTAGACATTGTTAATGTTTTAAATGACTACTGTCCTTTAGACTACTTGAGTATCTGCAGCATCAGCATTTGTGGGTTCGATTACAGGCTCAAAATGGCCAGAAACAAATACCTTTTTTCTGAAACTCGTCAGTCTATTCTTGTTCTGAGAAATGTTGGCTATTCCATGTGATAAATTGCCAAGAAACTGAAGATATTGTACAACGCTGTGTACTACTCCCTTCACAGAACAGCGCAAACTGGCTCAAACCAGAATAGAAAGAGGAGTGGGAGGCCCTGGTGCACAACTGAGTAGAGGACAAGTACATTAGAGTGTCTAGTTTGAGCCAGACGCCTCACAAGTCCTCAACTGCCAATTTCATGAAATAGTACCTGCAAAACACCAGTGTCAATGTCAAAATGAAGAGGCGACTCCAGGATGCTGTTCTTCTAGGCAGAGTTCCTCTGGTGACAGATATGTAGCGAGGGCCAGCCGACTAGAGCATACAGGTCGCAGTAGTGGGTGGTATAAGGGGCTTTGGTGACAAAACGGATGGCACTGTGATAGACTGCATCCAGTTTGCTGAATAGACTATTGGAAGCTATTTTGTAAATGACATCGCCAAAGTTGAGGATCGGTAAGATAGTCAGTTTTACGACGGTATGTTTGGCGGTGTGAGTGAAGGAGGCTTTGTTTCAAAATAGGAAGCCGATACTAGATTTAATTTAATTTTGGATTGGAGATGTTTAATATGAGTCTGGAAGGAGAGTTTACAGTCTAGCCAGACACCTATGTATTTGTAGTTGACCACATATTCTAAGTCAGAACTGTCCAGAGTAGTGATGCTAGTAGTGCGGGCTGGTGCAGGCAGCGAACAGTTGTAAAGCATGCATTTGGTTTTACTGGCGTATAAAACAGCCTTGGCTGGATAAAATGGCCTCGGCTGGATAAAACGGCATCGGCTGGATAAAACTGCATCGGCTGGATAAAACGGTCTTGGCTGGATAAAACTGCCTTGGTTAGAGAAAACAACCTCGGTTGGAAAAAACGGCCTCAGCTGGATGAAACGGCCTCCATGAATGGGTACATGTAAGGACATGTACCTATTCACTTTTGTACTACTGGGGTCAGTCTAGGACAAGTCATCAAATTTCAAGTTGCATAATATCATGGAGGTGATTGTTTTTACTGCTGTAGTGTCGGGTCAAAATGACCTGAGGACAGCTGGAGGGTCAACACTGTGTCGGGTCAAAATGACCCGAGGACAGCGGGAGGGTTAATCAACACAGTGCCGGGTCACAGTGTCAGGTCAAAATGACCCAAGGACAGTGGGAGGGTCAACACTGTGTGTGGATCAAAATGACCCAAGGACAACACAATGTCGGATAGGGTCAAAATGACCCGATGACAGCGGGAGGGTTAAGAGCAGTTGGAGGCCATGGAAGGAGTGTTGTATGGCATTGAAGCTCATTTGGAAGTTAGTTAACACAGTGTCCAAAGAAGGGCCAGATGTATACAGAATGGTGTCATCTGCGTAGAGGTGGATCAGGGAATCACCCCGCAGCAAGAGTGACATCGATGATGTATACAGAGAAAAGAGTCGGCCTGAGAATTGAACCCTGTGGTACCCCCATAGAGACTGCCACAGGTCCGGACAACAGGCCCTCCGATTTGACACTGAAATCTGTCTGAGAAGTAGTTGATGAACCAGGCGAGGCAGTCATTTGAGAAACCAAGGCTGTTGAGTCTGCCGATAAGAATACAGTGATTGACAGTGTTGAAAGCCTTGGCCAGGTCGATGAAGACGGCTGTACAGTACTGTCTTTTATCGATGGCGTTTATAATATTGTTTAGTACCTTGAGCGTGGCTGAGGTGCACATGTGACCAGCTCAGAAACCGGATTGCACAGCGGAGAAGGTACAATGGGTTTCGAAATGGTCGGTGATCTGTTTATTAACCTCTTGCTTCTACCTGGCATGCAGGCGTCCCATCTAGAGCTCTGGAAATGCAAATGCGCTACGCTAAATGCTAATAGTATTAGTTAAAACTCAAACGTTCATTAAAATACACATGCAGGGTATTGAATTAAAGCTACACTCGTTGTGAATCCAGGCAACAAGTCAGATTTTTAAAATGCTTTTCGGCGAAAGCATGAGAAGCTATTATCTGATAGCATGTAACACCAGAAAAGACCCGCAGGGGACGTAAACAAAATAATTAGCATATTCGGCGCTACACAAACCGCACAATAAAATATAAAACATTCATTACCTTTGACCATCTTCTTTGTTGGCACTCCTAGATGTCCCATAATCACTATTGGGTCTTTTTTTCGATTAAATCGGTCCATATATAGCCTAGATATCGTTCTATGTAGACTGTGTGATAAATGAAAAAAATAGCGTTTCATAACGTAATGTCATTTTTTTTAATTCAAAAAGTCGACGATAAACTTTCACAAAACACTTCGAAATACTTTTGTAATGCAACTTTAGGTATTAGTAAACGTTAATAAGCGATCAAATTAATCACTAGACGTAGTGTTTTCTATAGGGATCCATCTTGAAATACTGTCCGTCTATTTCTCAACCAAAATATCCGGTCGGAGACCGGAAGAAATGGGCTGTCTCTTGTTCATTTCACCAAGAAACAAATCCTAGGCAAATGACAAGACTGTTGACATCGTGTGGAAGCTGTAGGTACTGCAACCTCAGCCATATTTAATGTCTTTCGCCCATAACAATGGGTTGAAGCGGCGGATGGATATATTTTTTCCACTTTCAGTGATCAGATTTTCCTGCACTTTTCAATGAAACGCACGTTATGTTAAAGCCACAGCCGTGATTTAACCAGTTTTATAAACGTCTGAGTGTTTTCTATCCACACATACTAATCATATGCATATACTATATTCCTGGCATGAGTAGCAGGGCGCTGAAATGTTGTGAGATTTTTAACAGAATGTACGAAAAAGTAGGGGGTAAGCTTAACAGGTTAACTTGGCTTTCAAAAAAGGCAGGGCATGATGGATATAGGTCTGTAACAGTTTGGGTCCAGGGTGTGGGGGATGACCGCGGCAGCTTTCCAATCCAGAGCTCAGTGTGTCAAATCGGAGGTCATGTTGTCCGGTTCTCTGGCTGTCTCTATGGGGGTGCCACAGGGTTAAATTCTCGGGATGACTCTTTTCTCTGTATATATCAATGATGTTGCTCTTCCTTCGGGCGATTCCCTGATCCACCTCTACGCAGACGACACCATTCTGTATACCTCTGGCCCTTTCTTGGACACTGTGCTATCTAACCTCCAAACGAGCTTCAATGACATACAACACTACTTCCGTGGCCTCCAACTGCTCTTAAATGCTAGTAAAACCAAATGCATGCTTTTCAACCATTCGCTGCCAGCACCCGCACGCCGACTAGCATCACCACCCTGGATGGTTCCGTCCTAGAATATGTGGACATCTATAAGTACCTAGGTGTCTGGCTAGACTGTAAACTCTCCTTCCAGACTCATATCAAATATCTCCAATCTAAAATCAAATCTAGAGTCGTCTTTCTATTTCAAAACAAAGCCTCCTTCACTCACGCCGCCAAACTTACCCTAGTAAGACTGACTATCCTACTGATCCTCGACTTCGGCGATGTAGCTCAGTTGGTAGAGCATGGTGCTTGTAACGCCAGGGTAGTGGGTTTGATCCCCGGGACCACACATACGTAGAATGTATGCACACATGACTGTAAGTCGCTTTGGATATAAGCGTCTGCTAAATGGCATATATTATTATATTATTATTATAATAAAATAGCTTCCAATACTCTACTCAGCAAACTGGATGCAGTTTATCACAGTGCCATCCGCTTTGTTACTAAAGCACCTTATACCACCCACTACTGCGACCTGTATGCTCTAGTCGGGTGGCCCTCGCTACATATTTGTCGCCAGACCCACTGGCTCCAGGTCATCTACAAGTCCATGCTAGGTAAAGCTCCGCCTTATCTCAGTTCACTGGTCACGATGGCAACACCCACCCATAGCACGCGCTCCAGCAGGTGTATCTCACTGATCATCCCTAAAGCCAACACCTCATTTGGCCGCCTTTCCTTCCAGTTCTATGCTGCCTGTGACTGGAACGAATTGCAAAAATCGTTGAAGTTGGAGACTTTTATCTCCCTCAACTGTAAACATCTGCTCTCTGAGCAGCGGACCGATCGCTGCAGCTGTACACACTGCTATGCTCTATCTTGACCATGTCGCAGTTGTAAATGAGAACTTGTTCTCAACTAGCCTAACTGGTTAAATATATATGTTTTTTTAACAAATCAAAAGGTTTCACTTCTTCTAGTGCAATAGTTATGGTTATCCCGGACCAAGTTAAAGTAGTTACATAGTTACCTGGGCACCAAAATATATTTTATTTTATTTCACCTTTATTTAACCAGGTAGGCCAGTTGAGAACAAGTTCTCATTTACAACTGCGACCTGGCCAAGGTAAAACAAAGCAGTGCGACAAAAACAACAGCACAGAGTTACACATAAACAAACGTACAGTTAATAACACAATAGAAAAGAATAATAGAAAAATCTATGTTGTGTGTGCAAATGTAGAAGAATGTAGAAGGGAGGTAGGCAATAAATAGGTCATAAAATAATTACAATTTAGCATTAATACTGGAGTGATGTGCAGATGATGATGTGCAAGTAGAGATATTGGGGTGCAAAAGAGCAAGAGTGTAAGTAATAATATGGTGATCAGGTAGTCTGGTGTGCTATGTACAGATTGGCTGTGTACAGGTAAAGTGATAGGTGAACTGCTCTGACAGCTGATGCTTAAAGTTAGAGAGGGAGATATAAGACTCCAGCTTCAGAAATGTTTGCAATTCGTTCCAGTCATTGGCAGCAGAGAACTGGAAGGAAAGGTGGCCAAAGTAAGTGTTGGCTTTGGGGATGACCAGTGCAATATACCTGCTGGAGTGCGTGCTACGGGTGGGTGTTGCTATGGTGACCAGTGAGCTGAGATAAGATGGGGCTTTACCTAGCAAAGCATGCATAGTGGCATTGAACCCCTCCCAATGCCACCATTGCATTCTATCCAGAAATTTGGAGGTTCTTGCCAGAAACCTAATTTTATGGTTCACTTTAGAGAACTTTTTGTGCCATGCTCTCCGCTGTCAGATGGTTATCTAGCACACATCCACGATAATGCATTTCTTTGAGTACTATGTTACCTACTACCACCTTAAAGTCAGGGGATTTCCTCAGTTTCACTTTGGACCCGTAGAAGATGGACTCTTTTTCCAAGGTGGAGTGATAGCTGATTGTCATGTAACCATATCATATAGCCATATACTGACATTCAGAAGTTAAGCACTGAGGGCTTTCTCAAGCACTTTTTGTCTTCGTGGGAAACCAACAGTGCAGAATCATCTGTATAGAGCAAAAGGTTGGATGTACAGGCAGACTTAAGATCATTTAATATAGAACAGAAGGAAAAGTAGACCCAGCACACTCCTTACAATTCAACGTTTTGGGTTTAGACAGGGTCCTATCCACCATCTGTGTTCTTCCTTGCAGATAAAAGTTAACCCATTTCATGGCTAAATTATTAAAGACCATGGCTCTTAATTTGATTAACAGAATCTCATGATCCACTGTATCAAAAACTTTTTGGAGATCTAACATAACCATACTACAACGCTCCCAGAGCGCTAAGAACCTTGGCGTGATCCTGGACAACACCCTGTCTTTCTCAACTAACATCAAGGCGGTGGCCCGTTCCTGTAGGTTCATGCTCTACAACATCCGCAGAGTACGACCCTGCCTCACACAGGAAGCGGCGCAGGTCCTAATCCAGGCACTTGTCATCTCCCGTCTGGATTACTGCAACTCGCTGTTGGCTGGGCTCCCTGCCTGTGCCATTAAACCCCTACAACTCATCCAGAACGCCGCAGCCCGTCTGGTGTTCAACCTTCCCAAGTTCTCTCACGTCACCCCGCTCCTCCGCTCTCTCCACTGGCTTCCAGTTGAAGCTCGCATCCGCTACAAGACCATGGTGCTTGCCTACGGAGCTGTGAGGGGAACGGCACCTCAGTACCTCCAGGCTCTGATCAGGCCCTACACCCAAACAAGGGCACTGCGTTCATCCACCTCTGGCCTGCTCGCCTCCCTACCACTGAGGAAGTACAGTTCCCGCTCAGCCCAGTCAAAGCTGTTCGCTGCTCTGGCCCCCCCAATGGTGGAACAAACTCCCTCACGACGCCAGGACAGCGGAGTCAATCACCACCTTCCGGAGACACCTGAAACCCCACCTCTTTAAGGAATACCTAGGATAGGATAAAGTAATCTTTCTCACCCCCCCCCCCCCCTTAAAAGATTTAGATGCACTATTGTAAAGTGGCTGTTCCACTGGATGTCATAAGGTGAATGCACCAATTTGTAAGTCGCTCTGGATAAGAGCGTCTGCTAAATGACTTAAATGTAATGTAATGTAACATTTTTCTCCATCGACTTCCTTCCTGATGTGGTCAGGAAGGCAAGTGTTGGTGGAATGTGATTTCCTAATGCCAGATTGTAGTTTATATAGTAGGTTATGTTAGGGAATATAACTGTCAATCTGCGTGAACATAATATTTTCCATGACCTTCGATAAAATACACAGGATTGAGACAGGCCGATAGATTCCATAATCAAGCTTATTGCCTTTTTTATATAGAGGAATGACTCTTGCAAGTTTTGGTATACTGGGGAAATCCCTAGTTCAAAAGACATATTTACAATGTGAGTTACACAGGGGGTGATAATTACTGCAGCATCCTTTGGAAATCTGGCACGAATGTTGTCAAGGCCAGTTGCTTTGGAATGGTCAAGTTATTTCAGCATCTTTAGCGCAATTGACTCAGACACTTCTTCAAACGAGAAAGCATCCACTTGAGGCCCCTTCTGTGAGTAAAACTGCTGGACTTGATTATCCCCATAACAACCTGATTGACCAGGTAACTTGCTCACTAATGTATTAGCTATAGTTTTAAAGTAGTCATTCAGACTATCTGCAACCATGGTCTTGTCTGATGTAACCTTTCCTCTAATGTCCAGGCTAAGATTTCCTGCTTTGGTCTTTAATCTGTTACTGTAACCTAACTTCAGACAGTGTGCTTCCATAGTGTGTCAGGATTTGGCCAGGGTTGTTCCGGTTTTTGGTCACTAGATGCCCCCATTGTGCCTTTTGACCTTTTGTTTTCCCTTGATCCCCATTATTATTGGCACCTGTGCCTCATTTCCCCTGATTGTATTTAAACCCTTTGTTTTCCTCTGTTCTTTTCTCTGTGTTTGTATGTTAGCACCCAGTCCTAGTACTCTGAGAACTCTTGTTGATCCTGGTGGACTCTCTTGTGGAATTCTGTTTTTTGTTCTTGTTTGTTTGTTTTTTGAGTATCTTTTGAGGCTTTTTGTGCTTTACCTTCCACCTTGTGGATTTACCTTTTTTGTCTTGAAGGATTACCTTTGTTCTTGTAGGATTCCTTTTGAGGTTGTGGAGTTACATGTTTTCCTGAAGAACTTCACTTTTTACTTCATTAAATACACCGTCTCAAGTACTGCTGTGTCTGCCTCATCTTCTGGGTTCTGCCGACTATTCGTTGCTCAGTTGGTTAAGTGACTTTTTCTCACTCCGGTGACCTGGGTTCGTAACCGGGTCCTGACATAGTGTGCTCTGATTCTTCCTGTTCTCAACCATTTTGTCATTAACATAATATTTATTGGCCTTCTCAATCATCCTGTTAGCCTCATTTCTTAATTTCTTATAGTATATAAAAACATAATCTGCCCTGGTTTTCCTGTTCTATGGAAAGCATTCATTTCATGGCTTAATTGCCTTTAAAAAGTTATTGTTTATCCATGGTTCTGTTCTTTGCTTAATTCAAAAAAATGATCTAGAGCCAGCTTGCCAACAGCATCTAAAACAATTATTTAAAATTGCCCCAGGCATTTTCCACCTCATTACATTTCAATACAGTAGATCAGTCCAATTTTCTCAAACAATTAACAAAACATCTGTACTATAGTTCCTCATAGACCTGATTTTTTGTTATGAAAAATTACAATGGTTTTCTGAACCTTCCTACTACAGAAAATGATGGAATGATTACTGAGCCTATAGTTTACAAAGAGCACTGTTTGATATCCTTGATCTATCTGACACCAACACAAGGTCAATGATGGTTTGGCCAGAAGGACAGACTCTGGTTCGCTCATTAATCAGCTGTTGTAAGGCTAACGGATTACAACAATTCTTAAGAGCTGTAAAAGTAGCATTGTCATTTTTCTGTATTAAAATGTACCACTAACAATAACCTTGGATTTACCAAAATCCGTAGAGTTGGCGCAAGTCTCCTCCAACAATTAATAAAACTTGTACTGGCCTGGTGGTCTGCAACAGGTTCCGACTATAATGGGTTTGCATTTTGGTAATAGAATGTCTAACCACACAGCTTCAATCTTGTCATGGAGTAAATCTGATCTGCAGTTGAACCCAATATCTGAATTTACATATGTACAAATTCCCCCGCCTTTGCGATTGCTGTCTCTTCTACATTATTTTCAACTTCAATCACAGCGTTTTTATTGAAACATAAAGCAAAGCACTTCCACCTTACAGTTACTGGAGAGTAGTCACATTTTATTGATCTTGATCTGATTGAATCAAGGCATGATACGTTACCCCTACATCCGTTCTGGGTTGCAATGTGTACAGTTGCAGGAGCATCAGTCACAATCAAAACAAAGGTACAAAATGTTCTGGATCTGACTTTTGCTGGGCGATGATCTTGAAATAAAAATAGTTAAGGGAGCAGCTCAATGATTTCAAACAGATGAAGTGGAATCCACAATTTGATAATGCTTAATTGTACTCAGGCAAAGTTCGATTCGATGAACTTCAAGGCTGAGCTGTCAAGGTAATACGTTGAAATAGTATGGCAGTCTAGCAGCGCCACTGCATACTCAAGGCAAACCAATATATGTACATACCAACAAACTAAAAACACACACCAACAAACTAATAACACACACACCAACAAACTAATAACACACACACCAACAAACTAAAAACACACACACCAACAAACTAAAAACACACACACCAACAAACTAATAACACACACCAACAAGCTAATAACACACACACCAACAAACTAATAACACACACCAACAAACTAATAACACACACACCAACAAACTAATAAAACACACCAACAAACTAATAACACACACCAACAAACTAATAACACACACCAGCCAACTAATAACACACACCAACAAACTAATAACACACACCAACCAACTAATAACACACACCAACCAACTAATAACACACACCAACCAACTAATAACACACACCAACAAACTAATAACACACACCAACCAAC
This sequence comes from Oncorhynchus gorbuscha, assembly GCF_021184085.1. Lineage (NCBI taxonomy): Eukaryota > Metazoa > Chordata > Actinopteri > Salmoniformes > Salmonidae > Oncorhynchus > Oncorhynchus gorbuscha. The sequence goes on along the minus strand of NC_060175.1, from coordinate 19,637,552 downwards.
TAATAACACACACCAACAAACTAATAACACACACCAACCAACTAATAACACACACCAACAAACTAATAACACACACCAACAAACTAATAACACACACCAACCAACTAATAACACACACCAACAAAGTAATAACACACACCAACCAAGTAATAACACACACCAACAAACTAATAACACACACCAACCAACTAATAACACACACCAACCAACGAATAACACACACCAACACACTAATAACACACACCAACCAAGTAATAACACACACCAACAAACTAATAACACACACCAACAAACAAATAACACACACACCAACAAACAAATAACACACACCAACCAACTAATAACACACACCAACAAACTAATAACACACACCAACAAACTAATAACACACACCAACAAACAAATAACACACACACCAACAAACTAATAACACATACCAACAAACAAATAACACACACACCAACAAACTAATAACACACACCAACAAACTAATAACACACACCAACAAACTAATAACACACACCAACAAACTAATAACACACACACACCAACAAACTAATAACACACACACAACAAAAACTAATAACACAACAAACTAATAACAACAAACTAATAACACACACCAACAAACAAAACACACACCAACAAACTAATAACACACACCAACAAACTAACACACACCAACAAACTAATAACACACACCAACAAACAAATAACACACACACAAACAACAAAAACTAATAACACACACCAACCAACTAATAACACACACCAACAAACTAATAACACAATAATAACACACACCAACAAGCTAATAACACACACACCAACAAACTAATAACACACCAACAAACAACAAACTAATAACACACACACAACAAACTAATAACAAACACACCAACAAACTAATAAAACACACCAACCAACTAATAACACACCAACAAACTAATAACACACACCAACCAACTAATAACACACACCAACAAAGTAATAACACACACCAACCAACTAATAACACACACCAACAAACTAATAACACACACCAACAAACTAATAACACACACCAACCAACTAATAACACACACCAACAAAGTAATAACACACACCAACCAAGTAATAACACACACCAACAAACTAATAACACACACCAACCAACTAATAACACACACCAACCAACTAATAACACACACCAACAAACTAATAACACACACCAACCAAGTAATAACACACACCAACAAACTAATAACACACACCAACAAACTAATAACACACACCAACCAACTAATAACACACACCAACCAACTACTAACACACACCAGCAAACTAATAACACACACCAACAAACTAATAACACACACCAACAAACTAATGGCACACACCAACCAACTAATGGCACACACCAACCAACTAATAGCACACACCAACAAACTAATAGCACACACCAACCAACTAATAACACACACCAACAAACTAATAAAACACATACCAGCCAACTAATAACACACACCAGCCAACTAATAACACACACCAACACAATAATAACACACACCAACAAACTAATAACACACACCAACAAACTAATAACACACACCAACAAACGAATAACACACACACCAACAAACTAATAACACACACCAACAAACTAATAACACACACCAACAAACTAATAACACACACCAACAAACTAATAACACACACACCAACAAACTAATAACACACATACCAACAAACTAATAACACACACACCAACAAACTAATAACACACACACCAACAAACTAATAACACACACCAACAAACTAATAACACACACCAACAAACAAATAACACACACACCAACAAACTAATAACACACACCAACAAACAAATAACACACACACCAACAAACTAATAACACACACCAACAAACTAATAACACACACCAACAAACTAATAACACACACCAACAAACTAATAACACACACACCAACAAACTAATAACACACACCAACAAACTAATAACACACACCAACAAACTAATAACACAAACCAACAAACAAATAACACACACACCAACAAACTAATAACACACACCAACCAACTAATAACACACACCAACCAACTAATAACACACACCAACAAACTAATAACACACACCAACAAACTAATAACACACACCAACAAACAAATAACACACACACCAACAAACAAATAACACACACACCAACAAACTAATAACACACACCAACCAACTAATAACACACACCAACAAAGTAATAACACACACCAACCAAGTAATAACACACACCAACAAACTAATAACACACACCAACCAACTAATAACACACACCAACCAACTAATAACACACACCAACCAACTAATAACACACACCAACCAAGTAATAACACACACCAACAAACTAATAACACACACCAACAAACTAATAACACACACCAACCAACTAATAACACACACCAACCAACTACTAACACACACCAGCAAACTAATAACACACACCAACAAACTAATAACACACACCAACAAACTAATGGCACACACCAACCAACTAATGGCACACACCAACCAACTAATAACACACACCAACAAACTAAAAACACACACACCAACAAACTAATAACACACACCAACAAACTAATAACACACACCAACAAACTAATAACACACACCAACAAGCTAATAACACACACACCAACAAACTAATAACACACACCAACAAACTAATAACACACACACCAACAAACTAATAAAACACACCAACAAACTAATAACACACACCAACCAACTAATAACACACACCAACAAACTAATAACACACACCAACCAACTAATAACACACACCAACAAACTAATAACACACACCAACCAACTAATAACACACACCAACAAACTAATAACACACACCAACAAACTAATAACACACACCAACCAACTAATAACACACACCAACAAAGTAATAACACACACCAACCAAGTAATAACACACACCAACAAACTAATAACACACACCAACCAACTAATAACACACACCAACCAACTAATAACACACACCAACCAACTAATAACACACACCAACCAAGTAATAACACACACCAACAAACTAATAACACACACCAACAAACTAATAACACACACCAACCAACTAATAACACCAAACCAACTACTAACACACACCAGCAAACTAATAACACACACCAACAAACTAATAACACACACCAACAAACTAATGGCACACACCAACAAACTAATGGCACACCAACTAATAGCAACCAACTAATAGCACACACCAACCAACTAATAGCACAATAACACAACCAACTAATAACACACAACAAACACCAACAAACTAATAACACACACCAACAAACTAATAAAACACATACCAGCCAACTAATAACACATACCAGCCAACTAATAACACACACCAACAAACTAATAACACACACCAACAAACTAATAACACACACCAACAAACTATATCTCACACTGACCGACCGGCCGACACAAACATGGCTGTATCACCGCCTGGTATGGCAACTGTTCCGCCCACAACCGTAAGGTTCTCCAGAGGGTAGTGAGGTCTGCACAACGTGTCACCGGGGGCAAACTACCTGCCCTCCAGGACACCTACACCACCCGATGTCACAGGAAGGCCATAAAGATCATCAAGGACAACGACCACCCGAGTCACTGCCTGTTCACCCCACTATCATCCAGAAGGCGAGGTCAGTACAGGTGCATCAAAGCAGGGACCGAGAGAATGAAAAACAGCTTCTATCTCAAGGCCATCAGACTGTTAAACAGCCACCACTAACATTGAGTGGCTGGTGCCAACATACTGACTCAAATCCAGCTCACTTTAATAATGGAAATTGATGTAAAAAAATATATCACTAGCCACTTTAAACAATGCCACTTAATATAATGTTTACATACCCTACATTACTCATCTAAAATGAATATGTATATACTGTACTCTATATCATCTACTGCATCTTGTCATCTTTATGTAATACATGTATCACTAGCCACTTTAAACTATGCCACTTTTATGTTTCCATTTCCTACATTACATCTCATATGTTTAATATACTGTACTCGATACCATCTACTGCATCTTGCCTATGCCGTTCTGTACCATTACTCATTAATATATCTTTATGTACATATTCTTCATCCCTTTACACTTGTGTGTATAAGGTAGTAGTTGTGGAATTATTAGGTTAGATTACTCGTTGGTTATTACTGCATTGTCGGAACTAGAAGCACAAGGTTTTCGCTACACTCGCATTAACATCTACTAACCATGTGTATGTGACAAATAACATTTGATTTGATTTGATACACACACACACACACACACACACACAATGGTCATGGCCAGCATAGTAGCACAAGAGTCCCTTAAGCCTCATGGTGATCAATCTGAAAGGGGAGGTGGTAAACACAATTCTCTCTGTCCTTTCAAGGAGCCGATCTGCCCTTGTAAGAAACAGAGGTACTTTAAAGTGACATTAAGCAGTTAAAACAATAAATGTAAGGACCGATGCTGGAGTAGAGAAGCAGGTACGGAGAGTTGAACATTTAATGACACAGACAAGGAACAAGACAGGAACAGCGTCAGCACACAGGTAACCAAACGACATACGGATGTTAATGTGGAAGCGGGGAACAGAGCTGGGGGACAGACACATATAGGCAAGGATATAACACAGGTGACTGAGTCCAGGTGAGTCCAAATGATCGCTGATGCGTATGACGTGGGAAGCAGGTGTGCGTAATGCTGGGAAGCCTGGCGCCCTCGAGCACCAGGGGAGGGAGAGAGGGAGCAGGTGTGACAATAACAAAGCGTCCTCCCCACCCATGTTTCTGTAAAAAGGTGGATATTTGGAGTTCTGACAGGGTATGACAGTTGAACTAAGCTCATGAGGCATTTATTTCTAAGTTATATTCTTCAATAATCAAATGGGTACATTTAATTTATTCAGAAGTCCAAAAATGGACGAGACAACTGCAGATTGCCCCTTTAAATGAGCAGCTGAGAAAAAAATGGGAATTAGCTGTTATTGATCAGAGAGAGAGGCCATTTTCCTCCTTGGTTTGCTATAGTATGGACACAGACAGCTAACCGATGAGTCTACAACAAGCCTATCATTATCCGATTCTACTGATTGCCTATTACAGATATGATGAAGAGCTGGTGTATAGAGATTAATTAGGCCCTCATCACGGAAAATGCTGAGGAGAGAATCGGTTATGAATGTGTATGTGTATATGTGTATGTGTGTGAGTGTGGGTAATTGAATGTGTGCCAGTATGTGTGGGTATGTGCGTGTGTGTGGTCCAGCGTGTGTGTTCCGGTGTGTGTGTGCTTTCAATGATAAGTTACATTTATATTTAAGTCATTTAGCAGACGCTCTTATCCAGAGCGACTTACAAATTGGTGCATTCACATTATGACATCCAGTGGAAAAGTCACTTTATAATAGTGCATCTAAATCTTAAAGGGCGGGGTGAGAGGGATTACTTATCCTATCCTAGGTATTCCTTAAAGAGGTGGGGTTTCAGGTGTCTCCGGAAGGTGGTGATTGACTCCGCTGTCCTGGCGTCGTGAGGGAGTTTGTTCCACCATTGGGGGGCCAGAGCAGCGAACAGTTTTGACTGGGCTGAGCGGGAGCTGTACTTCCTCAGTGGTAGGGAGGCGAGCAGGCCAGAGGTGGATGAACGCAGTGCCCTTGTTTGGGTGTAGGGCCTGATCAGAGCCTGGAGGTACTGAGGTGCCGTTCCCCTCACAGCTCCGTAGGCAAGCACCATGGTCTTGTAGCGGATGCGAGCTTCAACTGGAAGCCAGTGGAGAGAACGGAGGAGCGGGGTGACGTGAGAGAACTTGGGAAGGTTGAACACCAGACGGGCTGCGGCGTTCTGGATGAGTTGAAGGGGTTTAATGGCACAGGCAGGGAGCCCAGCCAACAGCGAGTTGCAGTAATCCAGACGGGAGATGACAAGTGCCTGGATTAGGACCTGTGCCGCTTCCTGTGTGAGGCAGGGTCGTACTCTGCGGATGTTGTAGAGCATGAACCTACAGGAACGGGCCACCGCCTTGATGTTGGTTGAGAACGACAGGGTGTTGTCCAGGATCACGCCAAGGTTCTTAGCGCTCTGGGAGGAGGACACAATGGAGTTGTCAACCGTGATGGCGAGATCATGGAACGGGCAGTCCTTCCCCGGGAGGAAGAGCAGCTCCGTCTTGCCGAGGTTCAGCTTGAGGTGGTGATCCGTCATCCACACTGATATGTCCGCCAGACATGCAGAGATGCGATTCGCCACCTGGTCATCAGAAGGGGGAAAGGAGAAGATTAGTTGTGTGTCGTCTGCGTAGCAATGATAGGAGAGACCATGTGAGGTTATGACAGAGCCAAGTGACTTGGTGTATAGCGAGAATAGGAGAGGGCCTAGAACAGAGCCCTGGGGGACACCAGTGGTGAGAGCGCGTGGTGAGGAGAGCTGGCCAAGGACGGCACGTTCAAGAGTTTTGGAGAGAAAAGAAAGAAGGGATACTGGTCTGTAATTGTTGACATCGGAGGGACCGAGTGTCGTTTTTTTCAGAAGGGGTGCAACTCTCGCTCTCTTGAAGATGGAAGGGACGTAGCCAGCGGTCAGGGATGAGTTGATGAGCGAGGTGAGGTAAGGGAGAAGGTCTCTGGAAATGGTCTGGAGAAGAGAGGAGGGGATAGGGTCAAGCGGGCAGGTTGTTGGGCGGCCGGCCATCACAAGACGCGAGATTTCATCTGGAGAGAGAGGGGAGAAAGAGGTCAGAGCACAGGGTAGGGCAGTGTGAGCAGAACCAGCGGTGTCGTTTGACTTAGCAAACGAGGATCGGATGTCGTCAACCTTCTTTTCAAAATGGTTGATGAAGTCATCTGCAGAGAGGGAGGAGGGGGGGAGGGGGAGGAGGATTCAGGAGGGAGGAGAAGGTGGCAAAGAGCTTCCTAGGGTTAGAGGCAGATGCTTGGAATTTAGAGTGGTAGAAAGTGGCTTTAGCAGCAGAGACAGAGGAGGAAAATGTAGAGAGGAGGGAGTGAAAGGATGCCAGGTCCGCAGGGAGGCGAGTTTTCCTCCATTTCCGCTCGGCTGCCCGGAGCCCTGTTCTGTGAGCTCGCAATGAGTCATCGAGCCACGGAGCGGGAGGGGAGGACCGAGCCGGCCTGGAGGATAGGGGACATAGAGAGTCAAAGGATGCAGAGAGGGAGGAGAGGAGGGTTGAGGAGGCAGAATCAGGAGATAGGTTGGAGAAGGTTTGAGCGGAGGGAAGAGATGATAGGATGGAAGAGGAGAGAGTAGCGGGGGAGAGAGAGCGAAGGTTGGGACGGCGCGATACCATCCGAGTAGGGGCAGTGTGGGAGGTGTTGGATGAGAGCGAGAGGGAAAAGGATACAAGGTAGTGGTCGGAGACTTGGAGGGGAGTTGCAATGAGGTTAGTGGAAGAACAGCATCTAGTAAAGATGAGGTCGAGCGTATTGCCTGCCTTGTGAGTAGGGGGGGAAGGTGAGAGGGTGAGGTCAAAAGAGGAGAGGAGTGGAAAGAAGGAGACAGAGAGGAATGAGTCAAAGTTAGACGTGGGGAGGTTAAAGTCGCCCAGAACTGTGAGAGGTAAGCCGTCCTCAGGAAAGGAGTTTATCAAGGCATCAAGCTCATTGATGAACTCTCCGAGGGAACCTGGAGGGCGATAAATGATAAGGATGTTAAGCTTGAAAGGGCTGGTAACTGTGACAGCATGGAATTCAAAGGAGGCGATAGACAGATGGGTAAGGGGAGAAAGAGAGAATGACCACTTGGGAGAGATGAGGATCCCGGTACCACCACCCCGCTGACCAGAAGCTCTCGGGGTGTGCGAGAACACGTGGGCGGACGAAGAGAGAGCAGTAGGAGTAGCAGTGTTGTCTGTGGTGATCCATGTTTCCGTCAGTGCCAAGAAGTCGAGGGACTGGAGGGAGGCATAGGCTGAGATGAACTCTGCCTTGTTGACCGCAGATTGGCAGTTCCAGAGGCTACTGGAGACCTGGAACTCCACGTGGGTCGTGCGCGCTGGGACCACCAGATTAGGGTGGCCGCGGCCACGCGGTGTGGAGCGTTTGTATGGTCTGTGCAGAGAGGAGAGAACAGGGATAAACAGACACATAGTTGACAGGCTACAGAAGAGGCTACGCTAATGCAAAGGAGATTGGAATGACAAGTGGACTACACCCCCTCGAATGTTCAGAAAGTTAAGCTACGTAGCAAGAATCTTATTGACTAAAATGATTAAAATGATACAGTACTGCTGAAGTAGGCTAGCTGGCAGTGGGTGCGTTGTTGACACTACACTAATCAAGTCGTTCCGTTGAGTGTAATAGTTTCTGCAGTGCTGCTATTCGGGGGGCTAGCTGGCTAGCTAGTAGTGTTGTTTACGTTACGTTGCGTTAAAAGAACGACAATAGCTGGCTAGCTAACCTAGAAAATCGCTCTAGACTACACAATTATCTTTGATACAAAGATGGCTATGTAGCTAGCTATGTAGCTAGCTACGATCAAACAAATCAAACCGTTGTACTGTAATGAAATGAAATGAAAATGTGATACTACCTGTGAATGCGACCGGGTTGTTGAGTCTATTCAGAAGACGTTGGCTAGCGTTGGCTAGCTGTTGGCTAGCTAGCAGAGTCTCCTACGTTAAGGACGACAAATAGCTGGCTAGCTAACCTCGGTAAATTAAGATAATCACTCTAAGACTACACACTCTAAACCTAAACAACACAATTATCTTGGATACGAAGATACGAAGACAGCAAAGACAGCTATGTAGCTAGCTAACACTACACTAATCAAGTCGTTCAGTTGAGTGTAATAGTTTCTCCAGTGCAGCTAATCAGTGGACGTTAGCTAGCTGGCTAGTGAAGACTACGTTAGGACGGCGAAATACGATAATTACGCAATTATCTTTGACACAAAGACGGCTATGTAGCTAGCTGAGAAGAAATTGCTAAGATTAGACAAATCAAACCGTTGTGCTATAATGAAATGTAATGAAATGTAATTAAAAAGTTATACTACCTGCGGGAGCGAAGTGCCGATGCGACCACTCGCTCCAACCCGGAAGTGTGTGTGTAATTGCGAATACGTTCCAATGTGTGTGTATGCTCAAGCTCATGAGCGTATGTGTGGAGCGTGACATAGCGCTGTGACTTGGGTAACAGTAAACACACAACTGAGAGCTCATTAGTGACTCCTCTTTCCCTCACCACCCTGGACTAATGACGGGCTTCTCATTAATGGCTCCTCTCCCCATCACTACCCTGGTATAGTGACGGGCTTCTCATTAGTGGCTCCTCTCCTCTAACCCTCAACACCCAGCTCTAGTGACAGGCTTCTCATTAGTGGTTCCTCTCCTCTCCCCTTACTATCTTGGTCTAGTGATGGGCTTCTCATTAATGGCTCCTCTCCCCATCACTACCCTGGTCTAGTGACGGGCTTCTCATTAGTGGCTCCTCTCCTCTCCCCATCACTACCCTGGTCTAGTGACGGGACATTAGCAGACACATACACTACATGAACAAAAGTATGTGAGCACCTGCTCATCAAATATCTTATTCCAAAATCATGGGCCTTAATATGGAGTGGATTCACACTATGTTTCTACAACATCCTCCACTCTTCTGCGAAGGCTTTCCACTAGATGTTGGAACATTGTTTCGGGGACTTGCTTCCATTTAGCCATAAGAGTATTAGTGAGGTCAGGCACTGATGTTGGGTGATTATGCCTGGCTAGTAGTCGGTGTTCCAATTCACCCTAAAGGTGTTCGGTGGGATTGCGGTCAGGGCTCTGTGCAGGCTAGTCATGTTCTTCCACACCGTTCTCGACAAACCATTTCTGTATGGACCTTGCGTTGTGCATGGGGTATTGTCGTGCTGAAACAGGAAAGGGCCTTCCCCAAACTGTTGCCACAAATCTGGAAGCACAGAATCGTATGCTGTAGCGTTAAGATTTCCTATCACTGGAACAGAGGGGCCTAGCCCAAACCATGAAAAACAGCTCCAGACTATTATTCCTCCTCCACAAACTTTACAGTTGGCAATATGCATTGGGGCAGGTAGAGTTCTCCTGGCATCCGCCAAACCCAGATTTGTCCACCAAACTGCCAGATCAAGCGTGATTCATCACTTCACCGAACGTGTTTCCACTGCTCCAGAGTCCAATGGCAGCGAGCTTTACATCACTCAAGCCGACGCTTGGCATTGCGCATCGTAGTCTTAAGCTTGTGTGCAGCTGCTCGGCCATGGAAACCCATTAGATAAAACTCCCGACTAACAGTTATTGTGCTGACATTGCTTCCAGAGGCAGTTTGGAACTCGGTTGTAAGTGTTACAACTGAGGACAGATGATTTTTACACGCTACACTCTTCAGTACTTGGCTGTCCCATTCCGTGAGCTTTTGTGGCCTACCACCTCACGGCTGAGCCGTTGTTGCTCCTAGACATTTCCACTTCACAATAACAGCACTTACAGTTGACCGGGGCAGGTCTTGCAGGAGAGAAATTTGATGAACTGACCTGTTGGAAAGGTGGCATCCCTATGAAGGTGCCACATTGAAAGTCACTGAGATCTCCAAAGGGGGGGTCCAGGGCCTTCTCCAAAAGAGCCTAGCACATCATCTGTGGGCCTGCCAGAATGGCAGCGTGTGTGATACAGTAAGAGCAGTCATCACTGACTCTATGTCCAAGATAGAGGTTAAGAGGTCGGCATACAGTGCAAAAGTATCTCCTATTTACATAGGAAATGGGAGAGAGGTTTGTACAGTCGTGGCATAAAAGTTTTGAGAATGACACAAATATTAATTTTCACAAAGTCTGCTGCCTCAATTTGTATGATGACAATTTGCATATATTCCAGAATGTTATGAAGAGTGATCAGATGAATTGCAATTAATTGCAAAGTCCCTCTTTGCCATGCAAATGAACTGAATCCCAAAAACACATTTCACTGCATTTCAGCCCTGCCATAAAAGTTACTAGCTAACATCATGTCAGTGATTCACTCGTTAACACAGGTGCGAGTGTTGACGAGGACAAGGCTGGAGATCACTCTGTCATGCTGATTAAGTTTGAATAACATACTGGAAGCTTCAAAAGGAGGGTGGTGCTAGGAATCATTGTTCTTCCTCTGTCAACCATGGTTACCTGCAAGGAAACACGTGCTGTCATCATTGCTTGGCACAAAAAGGGCTTCATTGGCAAGGATATGGCTGCCCGTAAGATTGCACCTAAATCAACCATTTATCAGATCATCAAGAACGTCAAGGAGAGCTGTGCAATTGTTGTGAAGAAGGCTTCAGGGCGCCCAAGAAAGTCCAGCAAGCACCAGGACTTTCTCCTAAAGTTGATTAAGCTGTGGGATCGGGGCACCACCAGTACAGAGCTTGCTCAGGAATGGCAGCAGGCAGGTGTGAGTGCATCTGCACGGACAGTGAAGCGAATACTTTTGGAGGATGGCCTGGTGTCATGAAGGGCAGCAAAGAAGCCACTTATCTCCAGGAAAAACATTAGGGACAGACTGATATTCTGCCAAAGGTACAGGAATTGGACTGCTGAGGACTGGGGTAAAGTAATCTTCTCTGATGAATCCCCTTTCCGATTGTTTGGGGCAACCGGAAAAAAGTTTGTCCAGAGAAGACAAGGTGAGTGTTACCATCAGTCCTGTGTCATGCCAACAGTAAAGCATCCTGAAACCATTCATGTGTGGGGTTGCTTCTCAGCCAAGGAAGTGGGCTCACTCACAATTTTGCCTAAGAACACATCCATGAATAAAGAATGTTACCAACACATCCTCCGAGAGCAACTTCTCCCAACCATCCAGGAATAGTTTGGTGATGAACTATGCCTTTTCCAGCATGATGGAGCACCTTGCCATAAGTTAAAAGTGATAACTAAGTGGTTCGGGGAACAAAACATCAATATTTTGGGTCCATGGCCAGGAAACTCCCCAGACCTTAATCCCATTGAGAATTTGTGGTCAATCCTCAAGAGGCGGGTGGACAAACAAAAACCCACAAATTCTGACAAATTCCAAGCATTGATTATGCAAGAATGGGCTGCCATCAGTCAGAATGTGGCCCAGAAGTTAATTGGCAGCATGCCAGGGTGGAATGTAGAGGTCTTGAAAAAGAAGGGTCAACACTGCAAATATTGACTCTTTGCATCAACTTCATGTAATTGTCAATAAAAGCCTTTGACACTCATGAAATTCTTGTAATTGTACTTCAGTATTCCATAGTAACATCTGACAAAATATCTAAAAACATTGAAGCAGCAAACTTTGTGGAAATTAATATTTGTGTCATTCTCAAAACTTTTGGCCACGACTGTATACATATTTATACAGATGGATTTTGAAAACAGACAAAGAGTGTGCCTATCCACAGAAATATAAATAATGGAGCAATATTCCAAGGAGGACCATCCATCTCTTTCTCAGTGTAGGGTGACGTTGCCCCTAGACGTTGATCTGGGGTTAGTTTTGCAATTCCCCCACTATTGTCTAAGATTAAGATTGGGGGAGAGGAAGCTGATCCTAGATCTGTAGCTAGAGAAAACAACACCCTGGAGCCTCTTTCTCTATAGATGGGCCTCCTGTATCACATGAGAGACTTTATTCTGAGGTGTGAGATCACAAAGTGAAGGAAGACTTATTTATTTTGATGTTTCTCTTTCAAAGAAAGATGTCCAACATAGAGTATGTCAAACCTTGAGTTAAAATGATCAAACCGATGTATACACATTATGGTCCTGTATTTTATATATATATCAAGGCATTATACTGTATATTTTTTTTAAATAATTATTTATCCATTATTTTACCAGGTAAGTTGACTGAGAACACGTTCTCAATTACAGCAACGAGATGGGGAATAGTTCCAGGGGAGAAGAGGGGGATGAAAGAGACAATTGTAAACTGGAGATTATTAGGTGACTGTGCTGGTTTGAGGGTCAGATTGGGAATTTAGCCAGGACACCAGGGTTAACACCCCTACTCTTACAATAAGTGCCATGGGATCTTTAATGACCTCAGAGAGTCAGGGAACCTGTTAAACGTCCCATCCAAAAGACAGCACCCTACACAGGGCAATCGGGATATTTTTTAGACTAGAGGAGAGCGTGCCTCCTGCTGGACTTCCAACACCACTTCCAGCAGCATCTGGTCTCCCATCCAGGGACTGACCAGGACCAACCCTGCTTAGCTTCAGAAGCAAGCCAACAGTGGTATGCAGGGTGGTATGCTGCTGGCAAATGATGATGATGATATGCAAATTAAATGAAAAATGTACAAACTAAGTCTTCATAGTTTAAAAGACAAAGAAAACTAAGACAGTGTCTTGCAGTGATATGCAGTTGGAAAATGATTTGTTCCTTTTCAATGACTCTTTTAAGTGAGTCATGATTCATTTATTGCATTTAAAACATAATCCAAAAGGGCATTTCATCCAAACATACATTCAATGACCAATGTACAATTCATACATGAAAAAGGGGAAAACACTAGGCAGCAGAGAAAATAAAGTAACACTGTTGTGTATTTAAAAAGAAATAACTTTTACATACATATATTTTCTTTTTGGGAGGGTACACTACACACATTAGTGTTAATCGTCATATGGTTAATTTACCTCAAATAGCCTGTTCAAAGTTCCCACAACCGCTGTAGGTTGTGGGGGAACAAACAATTGCAGGGGAACAAACAGTTGACTGCGCACCACTAGTGGAAGAAGGCAGGTGCAGGAGCAGGTAACTATAGTATGTGACACCCTGTTAGCCATGTTAGTTATTGTAGCTCTTCCATTTAAAGCTGGTTCACACAGTACACAGATTCACTCTTCCTGCAAGAACAATGAACAATTGTAAATTAATGGGTGGCAGGCTCAGCAGGGGAGACCACAAGCCCTTAACTGAGGATGTTTTGTTTTTATATAAAAAAATCTGTTAATTTCCATAAAAGGAAAATGAACAAAAATTGTTGAAAGATCCTTACCCAAGTATTTAATTAGTGTCATCAAATAATCATAAAATGTCCAGATATTAAAATACATAAATGATTGTTTTTCAATTAAAAATGTTCAGACATTTTTTTATATAAAAAACGTCAAATACAATGTGTTTTTTAATTGACGAAATAGATAATAACAGAGAAAAAAGAATAGAAAAGAAGTCCCCTCCTGACATATTATAGCAAACCCAGTCTCTACTCAGGTGGCATGGGTAGATAGACGGTGGAGGTGGTTGGGGATCTTCAGTTACATAAAAATATTCTCCCAAATAAATTAGGTGAGATGTCAAATAAACCCTCCTCTATGGTAGTGATAGGGTAACGCCCTGCAAGTGGCGCTCTTGGTAGGTTGAAGTTTAACTGGTGTTTGGTTCTGGGGGTTGTTCTGGTTGTTATTGGAAATCCTACTGGTGCAGATGAACGTAGGCTTTACTCTGGAACAAGGGTTGGTTCAAGGTCGTGAACGGAGTATCAAGTGATGAGCATAGGAGTTACTCTAGGTCAATGGACCAAGTTTGTGAATGGTGTATCGTGTATTAGTTGGTTAGTCTAGCTGTCGATCACCTCATTCAGCTCCAACAGGAGGTTGTTAAATCCCTTGCCGGGGTCCAGCCCACAGTTGAACTCATGATAGTAGCCTAAGAACTTGTTCATTAGCTCGTCAAATTCATCCATGGCGGAGGAGGAGCTGGCAGAAGGGGCTTCCATGGTAGAATGAGACATCACCACAGGGCTAGAGAGAGGACTCCTGGGAACCACCAAGGCTCATCTGGGCCCTGACCCTGGAGGAGGGAGAGGACATGTTATCAACAAGAGTTATAATAACAGTGGTTTTACCATAGAGATCCTATACAAATTACAAATGGTATAATTATATGGATATTACTAATGCATCTCCATAATATCACAAATCCCTTCACAAATCCCTATGTAATCCCTACGCTGAGAGAGCGAGCAAGCATTGAGACCTACCTCTTTCTGCTTGCAGGGCGGCTCCTGCAGTAGTTCCTCCTGTACTGCAGAGGCGATGTTGAGGGGTGTGCTGTTGACTGCTGTGACCGCAAAATTGTCTGCTACTTGCCTCGTCCTCTTCTGGCCCTTCTGGATGGGCTTTATCTGGGCAGCCTGCTTCATCACAGAAGGCCTCATGTTCAGCTTGGGCCTTACTGAAACACAACAGCACACATGAGGTCAGACTAATAATTTGAAGATCTTCAATGACATGCTAACTTGCAAGCTCTCCTCAACAGTGCAGTACAAATATGAATATCAAGTCATCAAAAGTCAAATAGATTTTTTTTTATATTAACTTCCCTGCATATATCCTGGGTGCCAGTCTGTTTCTGCTCTGTCAAGGTAAAACAGTCTGGGCTCTCGTTAACATAACATTGAGCCATAACCATGACAACATGCAGAACCTCAATTTAGAATTAGCTTTTTAAAAACAAACATGTTGATGTTTGCTAGGCAATCACTAGTATTTTGTCGTTTAAAATCAAAGCTAACAAGTTGTGGTTGAAACTCCAGTATGCATTTAGTTGGAGAAATTTGACTTTGTGGCTTCATCAGTTCAAACACAAAATGGTTGCTTAGCAACCAGACAATTATGTAATATTTCCTTTCTTTATATTTAACAAGGTTAGTCTCGTTAATAAAAATATTTATTTTTATTTTTTACAACCCTGGACCAAGACAGAAGCATCAACACATACAGTACCAGTCAAAAGTTTGGACACACCTACACATTCAAATCAAACTTTATTTGTCACATGTGTAGACCTTACAAGTGTAGACCTTACCTTGAAATGACTTCTTAAAAAGCTTACTTACATTTTAAAGGCTTTTGCTTTATTTTTTACTATTTTCTACATTGTAGAATAATAGTGAAGAAATCAGAACTATGAAATAACACATGGAATAATGTAGTAACTCCAAAAAGTGTTAAACATATCAAAATAGATTTTAGATTCTTCAAAGTAGCCACCCTTTTCCTTGATGACAGCTTTGCACACTCTTGGCATTCTCTCAACCAGCTTCACCTGGAATGCTTTTCCAACAGTCTTGAAGGAGTTTCCACATATGCTGAGCATTTTTGGGCTGCTTTTCCTTCACTCTGCTGTCCAATTCATCCCAAACCATCTCAATTGGGTTGAGGTTGGAGGATTGTGGAGACCAGGTCATCGGATGCAGCACTCCAACACTCTCCTTCTTGGTCAAATCAAATAGCACTTACACAGCTGGGAGGTGTGTTAGGTCATTTTCCTGTTGAAAACAAATTGATAGTCATACTAAGCACAAACCAGATGGGATGGCGTATCGCTACAGAATGCTGTGGTAGCCTGCTGGTTAAGTGTGCCTTGAATTCTAAATGAATCACTGACAGTGTCACCAGCAAAGCACCCCCACATCATCACAAGCCAAAGCAAGTCTCTTTGTCACGACTTCCGCCGAAGTCGGCTCCTCTCCTTGTTAGGGCAGCGTTCGGCGGTCGATGTCACCGGTCATCTAGCCATCGCCGCTCCATTTTTCATTGTTCCATTTGTTTTGTCTTGTTCCCCGCACACCTGGTTTACATTCCCTAATCACACTGCACATATGTATACAAATTCCTCTGTTCTCCCATGTCTTTCTGTGGAAAGGTTTTGTTTTGTGTTTATTGTATCACGCCGGTCTGTTTTTTTCACCCTGGGCATTGCCTGTACATTATTGGGGAAATTGTGATGAAACTTATGGTTGTATTCTTGACGGTATTTTGTGCTTGTCACTCTTGCTGGTTGGCTTGAGTTGTAGCTGTTTGCGCCTGGCTGTTATTGCTCTTGGCAAATAAAGTCGCCTGATCACCTATCTCTGCACTCCTGCACTTGACCCAAATGACCAGCAGCGAAAACCCTGACACTCTTTTTATTATTGGTGTCTTTTAGTAGTGGTTTTATTGCAGCAATTCGACCATGAAGGCCTAATTCACACAGTCTGCTCTGAACAGATGATGTTGAGATGTGTCTGTTACTTGAACTCTGTGTAGCATTTATTTGGGCTGCAATCTGAGGTGCAGTTATCTCTACTGAACTTATCCTCTGCAGCAGAAGTAACTCTGGGTCTTCCTTTCCTGTGGCGGTTCTCATGAGAGCCAGTTTCATCATTGGGCATTTTATATTTTGCGACTGCACTTTATTAAGTAACTTTCAAAGTTCTTGAAATTTTTCGCATTGACTGACATTCATGTTTTCAAGTAATGACGGACTGTCGTTTCTCTTTGCTTATTTGAGATGTTCTTGCCATAATATGGACTTGGTCTTTTACCAAATAGGTCTATCTTCTGTATACCACCCCTACCTTGTCACAACACAACTGATTGGCTCAAATGCATTAAGAAGGAAAGAAATTCCACAAATTAATGTTTAACAAGGCACACCTGTTATTTGAAATGCATTCCAGGTGACTACCTCAAGAAGCTGGTTGAGGGAATGCCAAGTGTGTGCAAAGCTGTCATCAAGGCAAAGGGTCAGCTACTTTGAAGAATATCAAATATTCCATATGTGTTATTTCATAGTTTTGATTTCTTCACTATTATTTTACAATGTAGAAAATAGTACAAATAAAGAAAATCCCTTGAATGAGTAGGTGTCCAAACTTTTCACTTGTACTGTATGTATTCCAAGTCATGTGATCTTGACTGATTTCCTTATATAAACTAACTCATAAACATCTTAGAAATTGTTGCACGTTGCTTTTATATTTTTTGTTCAGAGTAATAACATAATAATAAAATGTGTGTGAAAGTATGAATTGATGTAAAAAAGAAACAAATCACAGCCAACCACCATTCATTTACTTATTTTCAGCTTCTTGTTCTCTGATGAATTTGGATCATCTTCGTCATCACCTTAACTTTTAACTTCTTGAAAATGTATAGTGCAAATTACATCATGTCTGAAGTTAGTACGACAAATTGAGCTGCATCGACGCATGGTATTCCAATTTCTAATTTATAATGGAAAAGATCCTAGCATCATCAATGGGAAATTAGCTATGTTATAATGAGGGTGGGAGGGACAAAATTGTTAAGCAGTGGGGGGAGCGATTGTGATGGTGGTCTTTCTCTCTCTTGTCCCTAGCAGTTTGCCCAACATCTGCACGTCTAATATGAGGTGGATGATGGATTATAGTCAGTGCACAGGTAACCATCCACAACTAATGTGTATATAAGCTAATGTGTTAACAGCTGCAGCGGGACTGTGTGTGTGTGTGTGTGTGTGTGTGTGTGTGTGTGTGTGTGTGTGTGTGTGTGTGTGTGTGTGTGTGTGTGTGTGTGTGTGTGTGTGTGTGTGTGTGTGTGTGTGTGTGTGTGTGTGTGTGTGTGTGTGTGTGTGTGTATTTGTGTGTATTTGTGTGTGTGTGTGTGTGTGTGTGTGTGTGTGTGTGTGTGTGTGTGTGTGTGTGTGTGTGTGTGTGTGTGTGTGTGTGTGTGTGTGTGTGTGTGTGTGTGTGTGTGTGTGTGTGTGTGTGTGTGTGTGAGCTCAATCGTGTGGGAATTGTCACACATTTCAGTCTTGAGCACATGGCAGATTCTGACTGAAATTCCTCTGTGTTAAACTACTACTCTACTGCTGTTTTAGTTTAAACATGTTTTTATACATGTCATCAAGGCAAAGGGTGGCTACTTTGAAGAATCTCAAATATAAAATACATTTAGATTTGTTTAACACTTATTTGGTTACTACATGATTCCACATGTGTTATTTCATAGTTTTGATGTCTTCACTGTTATTCTACAATGTAGAAAATAGTACAAATAAGGAAAACCCTAGAATGAGTAGCTGTGTCCAAACGTTTGACTGGTACTGTATTATATATATATATATATATATATATATATATATATATATATATATATATATATATATATATATATAGTACCAGTCAAAGGTTTGGACACACCTACTCATTCACGGGTTTTTCTTTATTTGTACAATTTTCTACATGAAAATAAATAAGTACAGATACCCCAAAAAATGACTTAAGTAATACTTCCAAAAATGTACTACCTGAAGG
The DNA here is from genome assembly GCF_021184085.1 of Oncorhynchus gorbuscha. Classification (NCBI taxonomy): domain Eukaryota; kingdom Metazoa; phylum Chordata; class Actinopteri; order Salmoniformes; family Salmonidae; genus Oncorhynchus; species Oncorhynchus gorbuscha. The sequence continues at coordinate 19,618,430 of NC_060175.1, read as the reverse complement.
GATACTTTGGCTGATCATGGATGAACTTGTGGATACCATTTTTATGTCTCTGTGTCCAGTATGAAGAAAGTTAGAGGTAGTTTTGCTAGCCAATGCTAACAAACATTAGAGCAATGACTGGGCACTAATGCTAGTTAGAAATTGCACTAGTTAGTAACTTTTTCAAACAGCATGCAGAGGCATAAACCTGGTATCCACAAGTTCATCTGACTTTGGGGAAGTAGATAAATGGCCTCATTGGCAAAATCCCAAAGTATCCCTTTAACACACCTATAATTAAATTAACTTTTTCACCCAAAGTAATATTTCTGTATTCTATGTTTTGTGCTAACATTGTAAAAGAAAAGGCCAGCACTCGATGTAGATTTGCAATAGAAGCGATTTTGTAAATCATTATCAAATGGCCCTTTTTCAATTTATGTGATCTATATATTAGGTTCCATCAACCTTTTTACTTCTTCAGGCAGCTGGCCAAGACCGGGAGGTCCATGGGGCGATGCACAATTGGCCTAGTGTCGTCTGGGTTAGGGAGGGTTTGGCTGGCAGGGATATCCTTGTCTCATCGTGCACTAGCGACTCCTGTGGCGGGCCGGGCGAAGTGCACGCTGACCAGGTTGCTAGGTTACAGTGTGTCCTCCGACATATTGGTGCGGCTGGCTTCCAGGTTGGATGCGCGCTGAGTTAAGGGAGTTGTAGCGATGAGACAGAACAGTAACTACTAACAATTGGATACCACGACATTGGGGAGTAAAAATACTTTTAAAAAATAAATAAGAGTTCTAGTACATGGACACAATCTTGGAAACTCGTGTTTGGGCGCGCCATGAAGATAAGATGCACCTGCTAAAATCGGTTTCCTATTGAACATACTTCTCTCAGTTTGATTACATTTTAGGGCTTCTGAGGAGTCAATAGAAATGTATTTTGACTTGTTTTAACTTCTTCGATATAGGGGGCGCTCTTTTAATTTTTGGATAAAAAAACGTTCCCGTTTTAAACAAGATATTTTGTCACGAAAAGATGCTCGACTATGCATATAATTGACAGCTTTGGAAAGTAAACACTCTGACGTTTCCAAAACTGCAACGATATTATCTGTGAGTGCCACAGAACTGATGCTACAGGCGAAACCAAGATGAAATTTCAAACAGGAAATGCCCCAGATTTTGAAGGCGTTGTGTTCCAATGTCTCCTTATATGGCTGTGAATGCGCAAGGAATGAGCCTGCACTTTCTGTCCTTTCCCCAAGGTGTCTGCAGCATTGTGACGTATTTGTAGGCATATCATTGGAAGATTGACCATAAGAGACTACATTTACCAAGTGCTCGCTTGGTGTCCTCCATTGCAATTATTGCGTAATATCCAGCTGCGTGTATTTTTCCAATTGCTTCAGAGGAGAAACCCAACTGCCACGAATGACTTATCATCGAATAGATATGTGGAAAACACCTTGAGGATTGATTCTAAACAACGTTTGCCATGTTTCTGTCGATATTATGGAGTTAATTTGGAAAAAAGTTTGGCGTTGTAATGACTGAATTTTCATTTTTTTTTTCTTAGCCAAACGTGATGAACAAAACGGAGCGATTTGAAATTAAACAAATAATATTTTGGGAAAAACTGAACATTTGCTATCTAACTGAGAGTCTCCTCATTGAAAACATCCGAAGTTCTTCAAAGGTAAATTATTTTATTTGAATGCGCTGCCCTATGGGACTTCCGATCATGACCGGTTGTGATACAGACCAGGATCTAACCAGGGTCTGTAGTGACACATCTAGCACTACGATGCAGTGCCTTAGACCGCTGCGCCACTCGGGATTGTACTGTAATTAACAACTATAAATAGACCTACTAAATTATAGGCATATATATAGTCAATCAATGAATTACTCTGTAAAACGAGGAATTAATTTACTCAATTCAACTAATAGAATTTATCAGTCACGAAAGAATTGACACTCAAAGAATTACAGTGTGCATGAAATACCTGCTTCATTACAGAATAACACAGAGTAAATACACTGAGATTTAAAGTGGTTACGTGTGTCTTCAATTCAAAATAATATCCAAGAGAAAAAAACATGTGTCTCATACACACAGGATCTTGGTAGTTCTCAAAGTACAAGTGATTTCACTTCCATTTTAACCAAATTCAAGTGGGACAGCACCCCCAACCTGAATTAACAGTTCTTATCACGTTGCTAGTAAAAACAAAAGACCGGAACAACCGACGCAGATTTGAACCTAATCATTACAATTATAAGGTTTTGACCAGACAACATGAATATGCCTGATAACCCAACATACACCTTCAATCCAGTAAAAAATACATCAACCAGAAAACATACAATGCAATAAGACACATGAAAATGTCAAGCTCTTTATAAGCTATTGAAACAAACCAAACAGGACAATTTACTTCACACAGTAACATTAATTTTGTAATTTCAAGTTTTCATCAGTCATCGCACCTCTCCTGGCATCAGTGAACCAGGACTCGTGGGAACATCTCTTTCTCAAAATTCACACAGATAAGGTATGTTTGATCCTTGTGATAGCGCACAAATGCAGCCATTCAAACAATGTCATAAATCGCGATTGAGTCATCATGCTGTGCACTAAAGCTGGGCCAACTGCTAGTTGCGAGTATTACCTTCTCTCATTCTTTCACTACAATGGTGGATCTAGTGATGACCGTTTCTTAAAAGTATTTTTGTGGGAGTTGAAGAGCTATGTAGAACAGGGATCATGAACTAGATTCAGCCACGGGCCAATTCTTTCTTGAGCGGAGGGTCCGGGGGCCAGAACATAATAAAATACATTTAGACTGCAAGAATCGGTCAATAATATTTCAAACCTTGGTTACATTTGGGTACATTGTCCTGTGTACTGTGCCATCTTTCAGATGGGACGTTATAATAGTTGTCCTGACTCTCGGTGGTCATTCAAAAAAATCCATGCCGCTTATTGTACGAGGAGAGGTGTTCACCCCTAGTGTCATGGTTAAAATCCCAACCTGGCCAAATTCCATCATGGCCACCTAATGTTCCCCTTCATTCCTAATATGACTCCTCACCTCTCCACCTGATAGCTGATGTGTGGTGAGAGTTCTGGCGCAAAAAAACGTTGCCGTGCATCACTGAGATGGGTGCAGCTCATTGACGGTGGATGAGGTGAGTTTCCCCCTACTATGTAAAGCGCTTTGAGTACCTCAGTTGGTAGAAAAGTGCTATATAAATCCATTCATTTATTATGAATGATTATTATTTGTATAAGATCACGTCTCTCTATTATGCATGGGAATACTTGGGAACAGATTTCCAAAATGTAAATAATTTGTATCTGATTTCCTGGTGTTTTCAGTATTTTATGCCCAACAATAACAATGTAAAGATATTTTGCTCAGAAAACATGGAGGGCCAAATAAAACCGCAATCAGACTGCACACTGCCCTATCCCATCTGGACAAGAGGAATACCTACGTAAGAATTTTGTTCATCGACTACAGCTCAGCATTTAACACAATAGTACCCTCCAAACTCGCCATAAAGCTTGAGACCCTGGGTCTAAACCCCACCCTGTGCAACCGGGTCCTGGACTTCTTGATGGGCCACCCCCAGGTGGTGAGGGCAGGTAACAACATCTCCACCCCGCTGATCCTCAACACTGGGGCCCCACAAGGGTGCATTCTCAGCCCTCTCCTGTACTCCCTGTTCACCCATGACTGCGTGGCCATGCACGCCTCCAACTCAATCAACAGGTTTGCAGACAACACTACAGTGGTAGACTTGATTACCAACAATGACGAGATGGCCTACAGGGGGGAGGTGAGGGCCCTCAGAGTGTGGTGTCAGGAAAATAACCTCACACTCAATGACAACAAAATAAAGGAGATGATTGTGGACTTCAGGAAACAGCAGAGGGAGAAGCCCCCTATCCACATCGACGGGACAGTAGTGGAGAAGGTGGGAAGTTTTAAGTTCTTCGGCATACACATCACGGACAAACTGAAATGGTTCACCCACACAGACAGCATGGTGAAGAAGGCTCAGCAGCACCTCTTCAACCTCAGGATGCTGACAAAATTTGTCTTGTCACCAAAAACACTCACAAACTTTTACAGATGCACAATCGAGAGCATCCTGTCAGGCTGTATCACAGCTTGGTACGGCAACTGCTCCGCCCACAACCATAAGGCTCTCCAGAGGTTAGTGAGGTCTGCACAACGCATCACCAGGGACAAACTACCTGCCCTCCAGGACACCTACACCACCCGATGTCACAGGAAGGCCAAAAAGATCATCAAGGACAACAACCACCCGAGCCACTGCCTGTTCACCCCGCTATCATCCAGAAGGCGAGGTCAGTACAGGTCCATCAAAGCGGGGACCGAGTGACTGAAAAAAAGCTTCTATCTCAAGGCCATCAGACTGTTAAACAGCCACCACTAACATTGAGTGGCTGCTGCCAACATACTGACTCAACTCCAGCCACTTTAATTATGGAAATTGATGTAAAAATTGTATCACTAGCCACTTTAAACAATGCCACTTAATATAATGTTTACATACCCTACATTACTCATCTCATATGTATATACTGCACTCGATACCATCTACTGCATCTTGCCTATGCCGTTCTGTACCATCACTCATTTATATATCTTTATGTACATATTCTTTATCCCTTTAAACTTGTGTGTATAAGGTAGTAGTTGTGGAATTGTTAGGTTAGATTACTCGTTGGTTATAACTGCACTGTCGGAACTAGAAGCACAAGTTTTTCGCTACACTCGCATTAACATCTGCTAACCATGTGTATGTGACAAATAAAATTTGATTTTATTTAAATAAGAAAATTACTCTTTGGTAGTGTCCTCATAGCTCTCCATAAAGTAGGATTTCCTTCTAGGGTACATCTGCTGAGTTAGAGTGTTTATTTGTAGTTTGTCTCTAGGGTTTTTGAACAAAACCATGTAATTGGTGTTCAAACTAATGGTATGGCTATTTTTACCTTGGTTAAACACATTTTGTACCAAGTAAAGCACGGACAGGTTTCGATGATGAGTATATTGTGTAAAAGCTCGGGCAATTTCAGGATGTTCGCTACCGGCAAATAGAATATTGTCCAAAACCAGCAGATTGTTTTTATGAGGAGGTAAAAGTTAATCATCAGACAGGGATGAGAGTATTCCTTCAACAAACTTGATTTTTATTTTCTTCAACAACTCATCATACAAAGGTTGATAACATGAATAACACCACACAATATTGTCAGATTTCTGAGATAATACATGTTCAGAATTCTCTAAAATACATTTTATAAAACAAGTTGTACCGCTATTGGATGGGCTTGCGATTAAGGCCAAAAATGGTAGTTTCAACCTGGGATCAAAACCTTCTACAGCAGCCATTATATCTTAAGGTTTAAGATACACTGGGCTTGTAACATAAGTCAGTAACCAAAGGGCACGGTGGTCTATGACAAGAGTTTGCTTTTAGTAAGTGGGGCATTCCATAGATGGAAAACCTTTTTATTTCTAAAAGTCTTTTTGTAGGAAATAAAAAATTTCCATTTCATTATTCCGGTCGTTTATGAACCCCTCAAGCGTGTGATTGATTCCAAGTTTACACGTGGGGCATTTTCATAGTTTTGAGTCACGCTTTTGGTACAGTTGTGTATTCTATCACCCGCCCTGCTGATCGGGCTCTATCTGAACTACATTATGCTTTCATTATTTTGTAGAAAACCTTTATTGAACTTAAATTATTATTGAATACGTGTAAAACTAACTATATGTTGTTTTCTAGAGTGTACAAAAATGATTCTAATGATTGAAGTTGTGTCAGCATAGACGTTAAACTGACTTTTAAAAAACATATGAGTTAGTTAATTAAGATGCCGAATATAAAAAGGGGCTTCTTCTATAGAAATAGGTCAGGCCTCTTGCTTAAGCCAATGTATAACACTTGTATTTTTTATGAATGTTTATTACGACTATTTCATGTTCAAAACTGTGCACTCTCCTCAAACAATATCATGGTATTCTTTCACTGTAATAGCTACTGTAAATTGGACAGTGCAGTTAGATTAACTAATTATTTATTATACTAATTATTAATTAATTAAGAATTTGATTTTTCTGCCAATATCAGATATGTCTTTGTCCTGGGAAATATTGTTGTTACTTACAACCTCATGCTAATAACATTAGCCTACGTTAGCTCAACGTCCCGCAGGGGACCCATCAATCCTGAAGAAGTTTTAACCTGCTCAGGAGACTCCTCTACAGTGAGATTCCTCCACCATCCTGGAATGTTTACTACAGTGATCTGCCATCCTGCTACTTCGCCCTGTCTCTTCACACACAGCTGTTTCAGTCAGGTCAAACTCCTCTTTGCCCAGGATGGTGTTTCCTACTGAACTCTTCCCAGATTCTGTGCACCCCAGCAGCACAATCCCCATCTTGAAAAATCGCTGAAGTTGGAGATTTTTATCTCCCTCACCAACTTCAAACATCAGCTATCTGAGCAGCTAACCGATTGCTGCAGCTGTACATCATCTATTGGTAAATAGCCCACCCATTTTCACCTACCTCATCCCCACAGTTTTTATTTATTTACTTTTCTGCTCTTTTGCACACCAATATCTCTACCTGTACATGATCATCTGATCATTTATCACTCCAGTGTTAATCTGCAATATTGTAATTATTCGCCTACCTCCTCATGCCTTTTGCACACATTGTCTATAGACTCCCCTTTTTTCTAATGTGTTATTGACTTGTTAATTGTTTACTCCATGTGTAACTCTGTGTTGTCTGTTCACACTGCTATGCCCTATCTTGGCCAGGTCGCAGTTGCAAATGAGAACTTGTTCTCAACTAGCCTAACTGGTTAAATTAAGGTGGAAAAAAATGGGAAAAAAAGAAATGAAAAAAATGTCAGAGAGTTGGAGGAAGTACTCTGAGAGAGGGAGGGAGAGAGATGCTTTATCCACTTCTAATTGTTCCATTTTGATTACAGATTTAACGCTGCCCTTACGACTTTCAGTTCATCAAAGTCAGAGTAATGCCCCATGCACCTGAGACGACTCACCTGACCTTCCCTGGCTAAATATAAATAAACAGAGACTCTTTGCAGTTCTTCATGTTACAGTAGGAAACACATGACAAAGTGTTACTTTAAAGAGAGCCTTTAAAAATGAATGTAATACTATGTTGGTGTTTCCTTGATGCTTCTCTGAACCCAGTCAACATTATGCACAAACTTTGACAGCACCAAAGTGCTTACCAGAAAAGTGATTACCAGAATCTGAGGTTACATTCCTGTTGGCCATTTCTGTGTCTGCATCAGTCTCTCCTCTCTTCGGTCTGTAAAACATTAGATTGAGCTGTTTTTAGAGTAGAGACCTCGTCAGATTTGATCCCTGTTGGTCACACACCATGTGTCATCACAAATGGAAGTTAAGTGTAATATTCTATTTTATCATGAACAAAACAGGTTTTTGAACAAGGACTTTAATGTATTACTCTAAAACTTAAATTAATAGCCTGGGTGTTTATTTGGTTAAATCACCGAACACAACGGGCACGTATTGGACGTCAGCTTTTGCTCATGTGCATAGTTATTGTTTAATTCCAGCAATCACTTCCAGCATTTTAATCAATTTCTTAATTTCCTTTAAAAATGTGTTATCATTTACACACTTTGTCCTATTTCTTGTGTCTTAGTCTGCCTTTATATATTTAAAAAATTAAAGATTCCTTGACAAAGTTATTCTCCTCTTTGACTATGCATTTTCAACAGTTTTTACTTTTGTCACCAGTGGGTGATTTCTAGGGGTCAAATGTTAAACCTTGTAAACAATTCTTGGCAATTCATGGTAACCTCATAAACGATAAATTTAGACCAAAACCTTATTTGAAACAGGAGCTTATTTGCTGAAATGTGTGCCGTAGCACTGCTATTAAAAAGGGATAGGCAGTTATTTGAGACTGCTTTTAATTGAAGTTTTACGGCAGCTCAGTTAGCGTGAGAAAGAAATCAAAGAATTATAAAAAGGAAAAGTTTACGATACCAACTCTTCACGAGGCTGCTGGTGTGGGAAGGAAAGGAAGAGTCCTTATTCTTCATTAATTTATAGGGATTGTCAAAACTAGTTCTAATGTGAACACATAGGGGAGAGTGGGGTAAGTTGAGCCATGGGGTATGTTGTGCGACACATGTTACTAGGTTACTAGGAAACCATACACAAAATGTTTAATTTGACACATTTTTATATTTAGGAAGAGGTCATCATTTCATGCAGTCTGTGGGAAGAAACCACATGGAGGAAATGGTAAGAAAACTCATTTATTGTGTTAGAGGTTCCACAATGCTTGCACAGATGAAGTCGGAAGTTTACATACACCTTAGCCAAGTATATTTAAACTCAGTTAAGCACAATTCCTGACATGTAATCCTGGTAAAAATTCCCTGTCTTACTTAGGTCAGTTAGGATTACCATTTTATTTTAAGAATGTGAAATATCAGAATAATAGTAGACATAACTATTTATTTCAGCTTGTATTACTTTCATCACATTCCCAGTGGGTCAGAAGTGTCCATACACTCAATTAGTATTTGGTACCATTGACTTTACATTGTTTAACTTAGGTCAAGTGTTTCGGGGAGCCTTCCACAAGCTCCCCACAATAAGTTGGGTGAATTGTGACCCGTTTCTCCTGACAGAGCTCATGTAACTGAGTCAGGTTTGTAGGCCTCCTTGCTCGCACACGCTTTTTCAGTTCTGCCCAAAACCGTTCTATGAGATTGATTTCAGGGCTTTGTGATTGCCACTCCAATACCTTGACTTTGTTGTCCTCAAGCCATTTTCCACAACTTTGGAAGTATGCTTGGGGTCATTGTTAATTTGGAAGACCCATTTGAGACCAAGCTTTAACTTCCTCACTGATGTCTTGAGATGTTGCTTCAATGTATACACATAATTTTCCTCCCGCATGATGCCATCTATTTTTTGAACTGCACCAGTCCTTCCTGCAGCAAAGCTCCCCCACAACATGATGCTGCCACCGCTTCACGGTTGGGATAGTGTTCTTCGGCTTGCAACCCTCCCTCAACTTGCAACGATGGTCATTATGGTCAAACAGTTTTATTTATTTCAGACCAGAGGACATTTCTCCAAAAAGTACGATTTATGTCCCCATGTGCAGGTGCAAATCATTGTCCGGCTTTTTTATGGCGGTTTTGGAGCAGTGACTTCTTCCTTGCTGAGCTGCCTTTCAGGTTATGTCGATATAGGACTTGTTTTACTGTGGATATAGATACTTTTTTTACCTGTTTCCCCCAGCATCTTCACAAGGTCCTTTCCTGTTGTTCTGGGATTGATTTGCAATTTTCGCACCAAAGTACGTTCATCTCTAGGAGACAGAACGTGTCTCCTTCCTGAGCGGTATGACTGCTGCGTGGTCCCATGGTGTTATTACTTGCGTACTACTGTTTTTACAGATGAATGTGGTACCTTCAGGCGTTTGGAAATTGCTACTAAGGATGAACCAGACTTGTGGAGGTCCACAATGTTGGCTGATTTCTGTTGATTTTCCCATGATGTCAAGCAAAGAGTCACAGAGTTTGAAGTTAGGCCTTGTAATACATCCACGGGTACACCTCCAATAGGCTAACTGACATAATTTGAATCAATCAGAAGCTTGTAAAGCCATATCATAACTTTCTGAAGTGTATGTACACTTCTGATCCACTGGAATTGGGATACAGTGAATTAAAAGTGAAATAATTTGTCTGTAAACAATTTTTTGGAAAAATTACTAGTGTCTTGCACAACAAAGATGGCCTAACCGACTTGCCAAAACAATAGTTTGTTAACAAGAAATTTGTGGAGTGTTTGAAAACTAGTTTTAATGACTCCAGCCTAAGTGTATGTAGTTCTGACTTCAACTGTAGCCCTTGGATCACACCATATTGACTGCACATGACCAGCACAAAAACATTCATTTGGTTACTGCATTAGCATCAAATAGCCCCCGCGATATGCAACTTACGACTCTGTCAATCATCCCATTCCTAGCTATGTGTGGCACCATGTTTGTTGACATTAAACAATGCATTCTCGGTGTCACGCCAGACCAAACATGTTATAATGAGGTGAAGTGTCACGCCCTGACCTTAGAGAGATTTTTATGTCTCTATTTTGGTTTGGTCAGGGTGTGATTTAGGTGGGCATTCTATGTTCTATTTTCTATGTTTTTGTATTTCTTTGTTTTGGCTGGATATGGTTCTCAATCAGGGACAGCTGTCATTCGTTGTCTCTGATTGGGAATCATACTTTGGTAGCCTTTTTCCCTTTGTTATTTGTGGGAAGTTAACTTTGGTAGTGGCATTATAGCCCTGTGAGCTTCACGGTTGTTATTTTGTTTCTTGTTTTGTTGGCGTCATTCCAGAATAAAAGAAAAATGTACACTCACCACGCTGCATTTTGGTTCACTTCTTTCGATGGCCGTGACATGAAGGACTGGTTCACTCATCTTCCGGTTAAACTTCTGGTAGTGAATGAAGGGAAGTGGATGATTGTAGACAACACACCTCCTTCAACATGCATAATATAAACGGACCCAAACTCTTCTCGTCTCCAATTATTATCTTTGGTTGATGCGGAAACAAAACAAGAATGGCTGTACAAACTACCCATCCTCGGATTACTTTCGATTTCTAGAAAGTGTTTTAATCAAGTATTTAGATAAATGGTGAGCTCACCCGTGACGTGATTAATTACAAATAGTTATTGCTATTAACTAATTCATATTGTAGTTTCTGTTAGCCTAGAGTTATAAAAACATGACCGCTTGTGTTATGTCAATCTTTCCTTAGTTAGCTTTAGGACAAATGTAGCCTACATTTTTCCGGTTGGGATAATTATGTTATGCTGTAGCTACTTTTGTGAACATCTGAAATTTACATACATAAGTAAATTGCTCACATCCAGGACATAACTTTACAAGGACTGTGTTTGTGCAAAAAGTGTGGCCAGCTAAAATGCTGATTGTTGCGTCATTTGGAATTCTATAGTGTGACCACTGTAGAATGATCAAACCCATGTGTGAAAAGGTTAAACAGTCCTCACTAGCCGGCCTCCAGCCGGTACCATATCCTCAAGCTTAGACACTCACTAACCAGCTACCACCAGGTACTCTATCCTGCACCTTAGAAGCTGCTGCCTTACATAAATAGACATGGAACACCGGTCGCTTTTATAATGGAACACCATTCACTTTAATTTTGTGTACATACTGTTTTACCCACTTTATATGTACATATATTCTAGTCATATATATAACTACTGCTGTAAACTCCTTTTCTATTCATATAGGGTCTGATCCCGACTTAGGAATTGATGCCTTTCCTACACACACATTTCCTACACACTTCTCAGTATTTGGTATTCAGACTTATCTTATTTAGTCATGTAACACGCTACGCAGGCATAGCTACGTTGTGTGCGCTGACAAGTAGTTATTGCTCCTCGGCCTTAAGTCCGAGAATAAAACTAAAATGATCGGCTTGAAAGTAATTGTCTAATTTATAAGTAAACATTTTTGTTGGTAAAAGGCATGAACTACACATTGCTAGCTGGCTTCTGACTTATTCATCATACTTTACTAGCAAGCTGTATCAGGCAGCTTTAGATGCGAGTGGAAAACAATTAAAGTTCATAAAAAGTCCATTAGCTAGCTAGCTATATTGAAACTTCTTGGTGAAAGTGATCTAACTCCCACCATCAGTCTGAGTTCACCACCTTAGCTAGCTAAGTGTACTGTAGTTAGGTTTCTAGAAAATAACAGTGTGACGACCCTCCCACTCTGTCTGTCGTATTCTCTCTTTGTTCTTGTTTCCTTATTAGGATGCCGGTCGTCAGCTACATGGGAAACACCTGGGCCCGGTGTCCCAGGATAAATACACCACTTCCCCGTTCATGGGGGAGACTCTCTCCATGCAGACACCTTTACAGATTTTGTTGTGTATCTTGGTGGCCTTTTGGTTGTTTGATTTGGCACCTTTCAACACCCTGCATTATCACATTCATGCATGCAAAACACTCACTTACACTAATGATTACTGATTACACACACCATTGTATATTGCACTTAGTTTACTTTATTTAATAAATACACACTTTGTTACGCCTTATCTCGACATTGTCTCCCTTTTGTTACGGGCTTTGAGCCGGTCCGTGACAAATGCTATATTTGCTAGCTATAATACTGACTATAGTGAACCCTTTTTGTCAAATTTCTTCTTTCCCCTGCCTGTTTATTGATGCACTGGTGACAAAATATGTGGCAAAAAACAGGTCCCTCTTGATATCACTGGAAATAGGCTTTTGTGTGTATGGGGTAGTTGTTGTGGAATTGTTAGATTACATGTTAGATATCGCTGCATTATCGGAACTAGAAGCACAAGCATTTCGCTACACTCACAATAACTTCTGCTAACCATGTGTGTGACCAATAACATTTGATTTGTTTTGGTATCATTTGCCAAATGATGGTCTTAGTTTTGATGACGAGGGCCACCGCTGGGAAAACAGGGGAAACTGAAGTACTAACATTAATTGGTAATTGCCTTGCAGAGGTGAAGAGCTCCCGACACTAATTTCTGATTGCCTAGGAGAGGACAAACCACTCCCCCTCCAAAACAACCACTGATTACCAAAACCACAACATTCACAAATTGTCCTGACCCTTGCTCCGTGTTGATATGGAAAAAGTAATCTGCCAGTTATTATTAGATTTGATTTGATTTGATGAGCAGTCAGCAGTTCACACAACAAGTAGGCTACTTGGAAGACTGGCAGCACTTAAAGTAGATTAACCACTTAAGGGTTGGACCACCATTCCTTGTTTGTAAACGCACGCGTAACAAACTCCATTCTTGCCTTGACCATCAGAGTAGTTTCAGTGACGCTTGTTACGTACAGCAGTATGTTGGAAAGTAGTATTTTCAACGATTTCATTGAAGACATCATGGCGAATAAATCAGGAAAAGCGAAGTCCAAGTCTAAGTATACAGCTTTGCACCAGATTATGGAAGAGATTGATCGGGAAAGTGAGACAGATTTTTTGTTTGAGGAATCTTTGAGTATAATGATTCAAACAGGAGCTGAGGAGCTGTTTCTGCAAGGACGGGACGTACTTCTGTACAGGTAAGTGTACAGGTAAGTGCTAATGCCATTTTATGAAATATAAATTATTAAATATTTTATAAATATTTTTACAAAAAAAATGGTTGGTTTGTGTGTGTGTGTATATATGTATGTATGTGTGTATGCATATATATATATATATATTCTATGTCAGATATTTATATTTTCTATTTTTTATTCAAATGGAATGGAGTAGAATAGCAAACACACACGGCCACTGCGCCTGCTACTCCTCTCCATTTCCATATGAAATACCCATTGGGTGCTGTTCGGCGGAGGGCAGGCGCACAACAATGGCCGGAGTTGAATGGAACAGCACTTCACCTCAGTGACTGTTCCCTCTGCTCTATACAATACATATCTGTTTATTTTATGTGATGATAAAAGGCTCATACAATACAAATATTTTTTAAATGTTTTCTTTCACAGTGATAGCGACTCCGACTGGGAGTCCACGGTGCCAAGCTGCCCGCTCTACCTCTGCCCCCTTTACTCCTGCTTCCAGTGGTGTTCATATGCCACAGTTTATTGCTGCAGGCATGACTGAAAATAATAATTTGTTCTTAACTGACTTGCCTAGTAAAATAAAGGTAAAATAAAAAAAATAAAAACATACACTCAATTAGTATTTGGTAGCATTGGCTTTAAATTGTTTAATTGGGTCAAACGTTTTGGGTAGCCTTCCACATCCTTCCCACAATAAGTTGGGTGAATTTTGGCCTCCTTGCTCACACATGCTTTTTCAGTTCTGCGCCACAAATTGGCCATAGGATTGAGGTCAGGGCTTTGTGATGGCCACTCCAATACCTTGACTTTGTTGTCTTCAAGCCATTTTGCCACAACTTTGGATGTATGCTTGGGGTCATTGTCCATTTGGAAGACCAATTTCCAACCAAGCTTTAACTTCCTGACTGATGTCTTTAATATATCCACATAATTTTCCAACCTCATGATGCCATCTATTTTGTGAAGCGCACCAGTCCCTCCTGCAGCCAAACACCTCCACAACATGATGCTGCCACCCCCGTGCTTCAAGGTTGGGATGGTGTTCTTCGGCTTGCAACCCTCCCCTTTTTCCTCTAAACATAACGATGGTCATTACGGTCAAACAGTTATATTTGTGTTTCATCAGACCACAGGACATTTCTCCAAAAAGTAGGTTCTTTGTCCCCATGTGCAGTTGCAAACCATAGTCTGGCTTTTTTATAGCGGTTTTGGAGCAGTGACTTCTTGCTAGACTGAGCGGCCTTTCAAGTTATGTCGATAAAGGACTTGTTTTACTGTGGATATAGATACTTTTGAACCTGTTTCCTCCAGCATCTTCACAAGGTCCTTTGCTGTTGTTCTGGGATTGATTTGCACTTTTCTCACCAAAGTACATTCTTCTCTAGGAGATATAATGCGTCTCCTTTCTGAGTGTTATGACGGCTTTGTGGTAACATGGTGTTTATACTTGCATACTATTGTTTGTGCATATTAGTTTGGTGCCTTCAGGCGTTTGGAAATTTCTCCCAAGAATTAACCAGACTTGTTGAGGTCTACAATATTTTTTCTGATTTTCTTTTGATTTTCCCATGATGTCAAGCAACGAGGCACTGAGTTTCAAGGTAGGCCTTGAAATACATCCACAGGTACACCTCCAATTTACTTAAATTATGTCAATTAGCCTATCAGAAGCTTGTAAAGCCATGACATTTTCTGGAATTTTCCAAGCTGTTTAAAGGCACAGTCAACTTAGTCAACTTTCTGACCCACTGGAATTGTGATACAGTGAATTATAGGTAAAATAATATGTCTGTAAACATTTGTTGGAAAAATGACTTGTGTTATGCACAAAGTAGATGTCATAACCGACACTCCAAAACTATGGTTTGTTACCAAGAAATTTGTGGAGTGGTTGAAAAACGAGTTTTAATGACTGCAACCTAAGTGTATGTAAATTTCCGACTTCAACTGTACATACTGTATTTTAGTCATGGCTCATCCTATATAACTACTGCTGTACACATCTTTTCTATTCACATACTGTCCATACTGTCTACACACACCATTATATGTTTTTTAATTTATATTCCGGTCTCTGATATTGCTAATTCTGATATTTCTTAATTTATATGTGTATTGTTTTGTTTATTTATTTTTTATTTGTATTGCCATGTATTACTGCACTGTTGGAGCTAGAAACAAGCGTTTCACTGCACCTGTTTGTACCGGGGGACAGGGTCTGGCTCTCGACCTGCCCCTCCGCTTGCCCTGCCGGAAGCTGGGGCCGCAGTGTGTAGGGCCCTTCAAAGTCCTGAGGAGAATAAACAAGGTGTGTTATCGATTACAACTCCCTTCCTATTATCGTATTAACCCCTCGTTCCATGTGTCTCTCCTCAGGCCGGTGGTAGCTGATCCCCTGCAGGACGGTGAGCTGCCGGAGGTCCCTCCTCCCCCTCTGGACATCGAGGGGTCCACGGCGTACACAATACGGGCCATTCTGGACTTGAGACGCAGGGTGAGGGGCCTGCAGTACCTCGTGGACTGGGAGGGGTACGGTCCGGAGGAGAGTTGCTGGATACCGGTGGGGGAAATTTTGGATCTGTCAATGTTGAGGGATTTCCATCGCCTCCATCCGGATCGCCCTGCGCCTTGTCCTCCGGGTCGACCTCGAGGCCGCTGGCCTACTAGCTGCCACTGATTCTTTTTTTATTGATTACACCTGTTTTGAGTTGGTTGTATTAGTTGGGCTTTAGTAGTCAGCCGGCTCGCCCGTTTCTTTGTGCGGGGTTGATCATTGTAACCCTGGTGTTTGCTACAGACGAACGTGTTCGTGTATTTTAGTGCTTGACTGTTTTCGTTCCCTGTGTCTGGGACATTTGGTTTGAGCACCCAAAAGTGGGGTGGCCGTGGTTCACCATGTGTGCATTAAAGGAACACTATATTGAACTCTCTGCTTTCCTGGGCCTGACTTCACCCTCACGACACTCAGTACCTTACAAGTATGGTACACCACTGGGCAATTTCCGTATTGAGCATGTCACTCGTACTTCCTGTTTGAGTGTGCTTGTAAGCAGGAATCAGCAGGAAATAGTTATTGTCAGATAGGCCAAAGGGATGGCAAGGGAGAGCCTTGTATGCGTTTCTGTATGTGGAGTAAAGGTGATTCAACTGCTGATTGCCACTTTCATATTTATTTTCATTGCATTGATTCAGTCAAAGAAGTCCTGTCACTCAATGGCCAATATGGGTATATCAATGGGTATATCAAAATAAAAATCTATCCATTCAGTTACAGCACACTGACACAAGGAATGAGAATACATTGACAAAGGTCAAAACAGGGTCAACTTTATACTGGAACTTGCTCATTCGTAAACACACAAATCCATCATGACTCCCATCCTGAAATGGACTGGATGCCTTGCCTGGAAGCTCCGGACCGTTGACCGTCGCTGGAGGTTCTGGACCATTGGCCGTCGCTGGAGGTTCCGGACCGTGGACCGTCGCGGGAGGTTCCGGACTGTGGACCGTCGCGGGAGGTTCCGGACTGTGAAACGTCGTTGGAGGTCTAGACTGTGAAATGTCGCCAGAAGCTCTGGACCGGGAACCGTCGACGGAAGCTCTGGACTGGGAACCGTCACCGGAAGCTCTGAACTGGGAACCGTCGCCGGAAGCTCTGGACTGGGAACCGTCGCCGGAAGATGTGGACTTTGAATGCGCACAGGACGTACATGCGGGCACAGGACGTACAGGACTGAGGAGGCGCACTAGAGAGGCCTGATGCGAGTGTGAGGAGCAGGCACAGAACGTACCGGACTGGGGAGGCGCACTGGAGGCCTAGTGCGTGGAGCCGGCACAGGTGGTACCGGACTGGTGACACACTCTTCAGGGAGAGTGCGGGGACCGGGCACAGGATGTACCGGACTGGGGAGACACACTGGAGGCCAGATGCGTGAAACCGGTGCAGATGGCACTGGACTGGTGTCACACTCTTCACCACGCCTGTACGGCAGCATTCTCATTGCTACCACCTCTCTCCGGAATCATTCATCAAATTCCTCCTCCGACTCCCAAACAGGCTCTGGCTCTCTCCACTGCTCAACCGCCAGCTCCATGTGCTCCACCCCCCCAAAAAAAAGATCTTGGGGTTTCTGTGGCCATGGTCCCCTGTGTCGTCACTGTCCTTCCTTGCTCCTTAGCGACTCCCGTCAAGGAAGGGTCTCGTGCCCTCTCATGTCCTCCCAAAGTCCAAAACTTCCTTACCTAATTTTCACTCTGCTTGGTCATTTGTTGGTAGGATATTTTGTCATGATCTTGGAAATGAGTGGACCAAGAGTGGACCATGAGTATAGTTCCACATATTTATTTAAGTGAAACTAACAAAACAATATAACAAAACTTACAAAGACCGTGAGGACGTAGTGCCCAAACACACACAATATCCCACAAATGCAGGTGGGGAAAAAGCCTACCTAAATATGATCCCCAATTAGAGGCAACAATTCCCAGCTGCCTCTAATTGGGAACCTCACAAACCACCAACCTGGAAATCTATAAACTAGATAACACCCCCAGTCATGCTCTGACCTAAACACCATAGAGAACCGAGGGCTCTCTATGGTCAGGGCGTGACATTAAGAGTATTTTAAGAGAGATTGATATGAAGGTGAAGTTGCCCATGGACTGATTTAAGGTCAATTCTATGTCTCCAATGTTTACTGAAAACATACATTAAGTTGCACAAGGGGCACTTGTCTCTCAAATACATTGTTAGTGTTGTTGGTTAGCTAGCTAGCTAGCCATTTTTTTTGCTATATTAGCATACATGAGGGATCAGTCAAAAACACCTCAAAATGAGACATGGTATCAAGAACAAGAACAAAAACGAGCTGAAATGAACCACTTATGATTCACCACATGGCAGTTTCTTGTCATTGTTGCTAGCTATCTGGCCATCCAGATCCATAACAACACATGGCCTTACGCCCCTTTGAAGCGTGTGCATTCTTTTTGTGACGTTGTCAGCTAACCCATCTACAGGTGAATTCTCCCTGCCTGACAGTCTCCCTCTAACCGCCAAGTGGCTAACACCAGGGCTAAAACCACATGGTAATCAGATCTGGGTATCACCCCTGCTCTTTCACCCCATCTTTCTCTTACCCTCACCCTGTCTTCTACATTTTGATCTATCCCCCTCTATTTTTCACCATTCCTTAAACCCCGATTATTTTCTCTCTTTCCCCATATCTCTCTTCCCTCTCTCTCTCTGTCTTGCATCTGCTTACAGTATTCCCAGGGGCTCCAGGGGGCCAGAAGGTTCCATGAATTAATCATGAACATGGGCCCCCCCAGACTCTGTGATCATCACCAACCTGTTCCAAAACATGTTGCCAAGCCTCCTCTCCCTCACTCACATCTTTCCGCATATATAAGCATTGCAAATATAAGTAAATAAATCAGTTGGAGTTCCGACAAGGGAACACACGCACGCACACACACACAGTACATGAGAGACTGAGATTGATCTTACCTTATAGACAGGAGTATGACTTCTTATGTGTTATATATGTTGTATTATATATTGATATTGTATGTTTTATTATATTTCTATGTTTTGAAATTATAATGACAGAGCTTTTTTTTTACAATTACAGGATATCTCGTCAATGGGGAAAAGGGAACTTAAGTTCTTCTTCTTTGCTACCATCTGCCTCAACAATCAACAAAATAATGATTACACTGGGAAACAGCAGGAACACTAACATCCTTTCCCACAAAAGTAATGCAGTTAGCAGTTTTGATTGAATAGGGATCAGAGTCAGTCCCACACACTTGGGGAGACTGATCCAGAATCCATCCTCCTCAGACCTCACATAATCCTAACTCAGAATCTATTTTAGGTTGTAGACAGAGTAACTTTGTCCTTCATCTTCCTTTCTCTTTCTGTCTTTCTCACTCTCTTTCCTACTTGTATATATTCTCCTGCCACATTTTCTCTATTTATATCCCCCCTCCCTTTCTCTCTCCATGCCCTTTTCCAGGAAAGATGCCTGGCATATGTCATGTGCCAGGATAGTATCAAGTGCTCCAATACCAGGAGGGTAAAAACACAGACATTGGCACGGCATGACAAGCACTGAGGGTGGCACTGTGGCATACCCAATAACATCAGAGAAACACAAACATAGGTCCACTTCAATTTCAGCCCCGAGCCAGTTCCTGGTCTAGCCTTTATGCCTTTGGCATCCACAGATCTGAAAGGATGGGATAGGTGTGAGCTATATAGTGATTGACTCCAACCTGCCCTCCAATAGGCCAAATGGTGCTTCTACACTTTTGACTAGACTAGACCTATCAAATCCCTTCTAGGCGCGTGACCAGAAAGCTAGCTTCAGTTTGTTTTCTTCCTGTATTGAAAGATAGTCCCGTCTTCAATTTTATTGATTATTTAAGTAAAAAAATACCTACAGTTGTATTACAAAAGTAGTTTGAAGTGTTTTGGCAAAGTTTTACAGGTAACTTTTTGAGATATTTTGTAGTCACGTTGAACAAGTTGGAACCAGTGTTTTTCTGGATCCAATGAGCCAAATTAATAGACATTTTGGATATATATCGACGGAATTAATTGAACAAAAGGACCATTTCTGATGTTTATGGGACATATTGGAGTGCCAACAAAAGAAGCTTGTGAAAGGTGAGGCATGAATTATATTTTTATTTCTGCCTTTTGTGTCTCGCCTGCAGGGTTGAAATGTGGTTTCTCTCTTTGTTTACGGTGGTGCTATCCTCAGATAATAGCATTGTTTGCTTTCTGAAATCTGACATTTTGGCTGGATTCACAACAAGTGTAGCTTTAATTTGCTATCTTGCATGTGTGATTTAATGAAAGTTAGATTTTTATAGTAATTTATTTGAATTTGGCGCTCTGCATTTTCCCTGGCTTTGAGGTTAACAAACCTCCAAACATGCTTCAATGCCATACAACTCTCCTTCCATGGCCCCCAACTGATTTTTCATGCAAGTTAAACTAAATGCATGCTCTTCAACCGATTGCTGCCCGCACCCTCCCGCCCGACGAGTATCACTACTCTGGACGGTTCTGACTTAGAATATGTGGACAACTACAAATACCTAGGTGTCTGGTTGGACTGTAAACTCTCCTTCCAGACTCAATTTAAACATCTCCAATCCAAAATGAAATATAGAGTCGGCTTCCTATTTCTCAACAAAGCCTCCTTCACTCATGCTGCCAAACATACCCACGTAAAACTGACTATCCTACCGATCCTCGACTTCGGCTATGGCATTTACAAAATAGCCTCCAAAACTCTACTCAGCAAACTGGATGCAGTCTATCACAGTGCCATCCGTTTTGTCACCAAAGCCGCATATACTACCCACCACTGCGACCTGTATGCTCTCGTTGTCTGGCCCTCACTACATACTCATCGCCAAACCCACTGGCTCCAGGTCATCTATAAGTCTTTGCTCGGTAAAGCCTCGCCTCATCTCAGCTCACTGGTCACCATAGCTACACCCACCTGTAGCACACGCTCCAGCAGGTATATTTCACTGGTCATCCCCAATTCCAACACTTCCTTTGGCCGCCTTTCCTTCCAGTTCTCTGCTGCCAATGACTGGAACAAATTGCAAAAATCACTGAAGTTGGAGATGTATATCTCCCTCACGAACTTGAAGCATCAGCTGTCAGAGCAACTTACCGATCACAGCCCATCTGTAAATAGCCCATCCAACCAACTACCTACCTCATTCACATATTTATTTTTATTTTTATACTCCACCAACACCACGATCAGCCTAGCGCAACTGGGTGCGACAATGGATCAGGTCCTCCACCACCTTGACACCACCCAAAATAATTAACTTTCAAATAGCGGAGGGCCTTAAACAATGGGTTGTCCTAGTGAAACAGTCCCCCGACCTACCCAGCAGTCCACCTTTGTCAGCATTGCCCAACTGTCCTTCCCGAACAAATACAGTATGATGGGACTTCATCCAAATGCCGTGGCTTTCTACTCCAGTGCTCCCTCTATTTCTCTCATCAGACAGGAGCCCCCACCACCGAGAGGACTAAGGATGCCACGGTCATCTCCCTGCTGACTGGACTGGTCTTGGAGTGGGCTACAGCCATCTGGGAGAGAGGAGAGGAGCTGGGTTCCTACCAGAGGTTCATGGCTCTGTTTAGGGCGGTCTTCGACCATCCGCTGGATGGCAGAAAGGGAGGTGAGCGACTATTCCAACTCCGGCAGGGTGCCCAGACCTCTGTGGAGTACGCCCTCACCCTCTGGACCGAGGCTGCCTCCAGAGGATAGAGGGAGCTGGCGCTCTGCATCCTATACCGATCAGGACTGCGCAAGGAAGTCCAGACGGGGTTGGCATGCCTGGACTCATCGTGATGGCCATCTGTCTGGACAACCTTCTTCAGGAGCATTCAAGCTCACATTGCGCTCCTCGCCTTCCTCTTTTGGCCATCCAGAACCCATGGATATAGGGGTCACATACCTCTCCGTGGCTGAGTGACAGCGGCGGAGACAGTTGGAGGTGCGTCCCGACCCGAAGTCCACTAGGGCAGAGGGACAGCCCCGTGATCATCTGTCTCCCAGGGTAGGCGTGAGTATTCCTCCATTATCCTTTTCAAACAAACCTTTCCTGGTTACTATTTCACTGGCTGTCTGTCCATCAGGTGTTGTCTCCACAGCTCTAGTGGACTCTGGCGCCACTGGGAATTTTATCAACCAGTCCCTCGTCTCCTCCCTGAATATCACCACGTACCCTCTCTCCTCTCCTTTTACAGTCCATGTCCTAGATAAACAACCACTGGGATCTGGCACCATCACGTACATCACAGAACCACTCACCCTCACCGTGGGACCCAATCACCAAGAAAGCCTTCCCTTCATCATCATCACTGCCCCTTACACAGTCATCATCGGCCTCCCGTGGCTCCAACATCATGACCCCACAATCTCCTGGTTGAGGATGGAAATCACCACGTGGCACCCGGATGTCGGGAGACCTGCTTTCCCTTATAACTTGTGGTTTCATGTCTGTTGAGAGTCCTATGAGTGTCCTCCAACCCATCAGTCCATCCCCACATATTGTCGGCCTGTGTTTTGGGACATAGATGTTGACATCCTCCAGGCTCTGGAGAGAGAACCCTCGCCTGCTACCTTCCCTCCTGAATGCATCTACGTCCCCATGGAGGTGAGGGATTGGCTGTTGACCTGGGCGCACACATCCCTTGCCGCAATCCAAACAAAATCTCCCCTGCACGATCCAGTAGGGAAACTCTACCCCCTTCCCATGATCCAGTGGCCTTGGTCCTATCTGACCATAGATTTCATCACGGATATCCCTCCGTCTGTTGGTTTCACCACTATTATGGTTGTTGTAGACAGATTTTCTAAATCCTGCCATTTTCCTCCCTCAATCTGGCCTCCCTACCACCTTCCAGGTTGCTGAGGCACTGTTCCAGCAGGTCATCTGACACTATGTCCTTCCGGGAGACATCGTCTCCAACCGTGGCCCCCAATTCACGTCACAGGTGTGGAGAGCCTTCATAGATAAGCTGGGGGTCAAGGTCAGCTTCACTTTTGTCTACCGCCCTCAGTCTAATGGGTAAGTGGAGAGTATTAACCAGGATCTGGGGAGGTTCCTGAGGAGTCACTGCAGGACCAGCAGTGAGCCCGATTCCTTCCCTGGGCGGTGCATGCCCAGAATTCATTACGTCACTCCTCCACCGGGCTGACTCCCTTCCAGTGTGTTTTGGGTTATCAGCCAGCCCCGGCTCCATGGATCCCGAGCCAGACTGAAGCTCCTGCGGTGGACGAGTGGTTGAGGTACGCAGAGGAGGTCTGGAACAATGCAGTAAGGCTGATGTGTTCCATCCTGGTGATCACATCTGGCTCTCAACCCAGGAACCTCCCACTCTACCTGCCCTGTAAGAAGCGAAGTCCCCAGTTTGTGGGGGTGTTAAGGTTCTCCGGAGTGTCAATGAGGTGACACATAGTTTACAGCTCCCCACCAATTACCAAATCTCACCATCATTTCATGTTTCCCTCCTCAGGTCAGTAGTTTCTGATCCCCTGGCTGAGGCCGTCCCACATGACACCTCTCCACCTCCCCTGGACATCGAGGGAAGCCCTGACTATGCCATCAGATCCCTCCTGGACTCCCAACATTGTGGGGGTCGGCTCCAGTATCTGGTGGACTGGGAGTGGTATGGTCCAGAGAAGCAGTGTTGGGTTCCGGTGTAGGACATTATAGATCCCAACATCATTCGAGATTTCCACTTTCGCTGCCCGGGCTGGCCCGCTCCTCGCTCTCGGGGCAATCCCCCTGGCCAGCGTCCAACCTGTAGCTGGAGATGCGCATTGTTGGGGGGGTCCTGTCACGTCTACTCCCGCTCCGGCGCTCGACGTAGGTGGTTTACTAACCACCGGTTCTGGCAACCCATCATTACGGATATCTGGCAACCATCATTACGCACACCTGCGCCCCATCATCAGTCACACCTGGACTTCATTACTATCTTGATTACTTCCCGTTTATCTAGCACTCTGTTCTGTCAGTCATCAGGTAGCATTGTTTATGTTTCCAATGTTAGACGCTTCTCTTGTTTTGTAATCTTTCCATGTTTATTATCATTAAATTCACACTGCACTTGTTTCCTGACTCCCTGCGTCTGCGTTACAGGTGCTTATTAAAGAGAGAGAGTGTTCCTGCCTAATGTGCTTTGGTTTTGTTAGATAATTCTTAGGCTACCATGCTAATAAGGCACATTTGATTGCACTCTGCATTTAGTACTTGAATCACATGCATGCCAACAATGCTTCTGTACATTCAATTCCAGACCGACATGCTGTTCTATTCATAACACAGAAATTGTCAATCGACACCGTTATAGATATTACGCACCACCAAGAAAAGCAGAAACAAATAGAGCATAACTGACACTGATGCACATAGACTTAGAAACCACCTTGTAAATGAAGGATATTATCCTGTTGCTTTGAAGGTACATTTCAACGTCTTATTAAATTTAGTAACACTCAAAAGCTTGGGAATTTTAAACATGATATTCTGAAAGAAATGTGCCTGTAGAAAACGCTTTGCTTTATGACTGCAAAAGAGATGGCCTAAACGCCAGACAGAGAAAATGAAGGGAAAGGGAGAACTGAAAATAGATAGTGTACAAGAGGTAGGAAAAGATAAGGTTGGGAAAAAACAGGGGGAACAGATGATTGAGAAAATGGGTGAACAGTTATGTGCAAAGAAAAAAGGTGAAAATGAGTAAACAAGAGATAGAGAAAGCGAGAGACAAAAAGCATGCGGGAGGGAGAGAGATGTAAATCAAATTGAGATGGACAGGCAGAAAGAGGATGAGGTAGATATCCAGAGGGATGGAGATGTAGAGAGAATCATGACGCACAGAGAACCAGCTGCCCAGCTTCATTCTGACACGCAGGCTTCTAGTGTCAGCCTTGCCTCTGGCAGCCGTGTTACAAAGGTTCTTCCTGTGTAGGTACAAGCAATTACAGTGGCCAACAGCGCAAAATCACACCCTTTAGTACACCATTTATTGGAGGTAAAGCCCTACACACTCACAGTCTGAGAGCCTAGAAATGAGGGTCAAATGCAATTAACTTATTCAAGGAAAATGACTTGCTGTTTTTTGGGGCATCTGATAATTATACATATTTTCAGCGAGTGTGAGAGGATATTGACCACCATGTAGAGGTGGATATAAAGAACCATATAGAGCACCATGTAGAGGATATAGAGCACCATAGGGTAGCCTAGTGGTTAGAGCGTTGGACTAGTAACCAAAAGGTTGCAAGTTCAAATCCCCCAGCTGACAAGGTACAAAATCTGTCGTTCTGCCCCTGAACAGGCAGTTAACCCACTGTTCCTAGGCCGTCATTGAAAATAAGGATTTGTTCTTAACTGACTTGCCTAGTAAAATAAAGGTAAAAAAAAAAATATATATATATATATATATATATAGCACCATGTAAATGATATAGAGCACCATGTAGAGCACAATGTAGAGGATGTAGAGCACCATATAGAACACCATGTAGAGTACATAGAGCACCATGTAGTGGATTTAGAGCACCATGTAGAGGATATAGAGCATCATGTAGAGGATATAGAGTACCATGTATAGGATATAGAACAACATGTAGAGGATATAGAACACCATGTAGAGGATATAGAGCACCATGTAGAGGATATAGAGCACCATGTAGAGGCTATAGAACATCATGTAGAGGATATAGAGCATCATGTAGAGGATATAGAACATCATGCAGAGGATATAGAACATCATGTAGAGGATATAGAACATCATGTAGAGGATATAGAACAACATGTAGAGGATATAGAGCACCATGTAGAGGATATATTACATTACATTTATGTCATTTAGCAGACGCTCTTATCCAGAGCGACTTACAAATTGGTGCATTCACCTTATGACATCCAGTGGAACAGTCACTTTACAATAGTGCATCTAAATCTTAAAGGGGGGGGGGTGATAGGGATTACTTATCTTATCCTAGGTATTCCTTAAAGAGGTGGGGTTTCAGGTGTCTCCGGAAGGTGGTGATTGACTCCGCTGTCCTGGCGTCGTGAGGGAGTTTGTTCCACCATTGGGGGGCCAGAGCAGCGAACAGTTTTGACTGGGCTGAGCGGGAGCTGTACTTCCTCAGTGGTAGGGAGGCGAGCAGGCCAGAGGTGGATGAACGCAGTGCCCTTGTTTGGGTGTAGGGCCTGATCAGAGCCTGGAGGTACTGAGGTGCCGTTCCCCTCACAGCTCCGTAGGCAAGCACCATGGTCTTGTAGCGGATGCGAGCTTCAACTGGAAGCCAGTGGAGAGAACGGAGGAGCGGGGTGACGTGAGAGAACTTGGGAAGGTTGAACACCAGACGGGCTGCGGCGTTCTGGATGAGTTGAAGGGGTTTAATGGCACAGGCAGGGAGCCCAGCCAACAGCGAGTTGCAGTAATCCAGACGGGAGATGACAAGTGCCTGGATTAGGACCTGCGCCGCTTCCTGTGTGAGGCAGGGTCGTACTCTGCGGATGTTGTAGAGCATGAACCTACAGGAACGGGCCACCGCCTTGATGTTGGTTGAGAACGACAGGGTGTTGTCCAGGATCACGCCAAGGTTCTTAGCGCTCTGGGAGGAGGACACAATGGAGTTGTCAACCGTGATGGCGAGATCATGGAACGGATAGTCCTTCCCCGGGAGGAAGAGCAGCTCCGTCTTGCCGAGGTTCAGCTTGAGGTGGTGATCCGTCATCCACACTGATATGTCTGCCAGACATGCAGAGATGCGATTCGTCACCTGGTCATCAGAAGGGGGAAAGGAGAAGATTAATTGTGTGTCGTCTGCATAGCAATGATAGGAGAGACCATGTGAGGTTATGACAGAGCCAAGTGACTTGGTGTATAGCGAGAATAGGAGAGGGCCTAGAACAGAGCCCTGGGGGACACCAGTGGTGAGAGCGCGTGTTGAGGAGACAGATTCTCGCCACGCCACCTGGTAGGAGCGACCTGTCAGGTAGGACTCAATCCAAGCGTGGGCCGCGCCAGAGATGCCCAACTCGGAGAGGGTGGAGAGGAGGATCTGATGGTTCACAGTATCGAAGGCAGCCGATAGATCTAGAAGGATGAGAGCAGAGGAGAGAGAGTTAGCTTTAGCAGTGCGGAGCGCCTCCGTGATACAGAGGAGAGCAGTCTCAGTTGAATGACTAGTCTTGAAACCTGACTGATTTGGATCAAGAAGGTCATTCAGAGAGAGATAGCGGGAGAGCTGGCCAAGGACAGCACGTTCAAGAGTTTTGGAGAGAAAAGAAAGAAGGGATACTGGTCTGTAAATGTTGACATCGGAGGGATCGAGTGTAGGTTTTTTCAGAAGGGGTGCAACTCTCGCTCTCTTGAAGACGGAAGGGACGTAGCCAGCGGTCAGGGATGAGTTGATGAGCGAGGTGAGGTAAGGGAGAAGGTCTCCGGAAATGGTCTGGAGAAGAGAGGAGGGGATAGGGTCAAGCGGGCAGGTTGTTGGGCGGCCGGCCGTCACAAGACGCGAGATTTCATCTGGAGAGAGAGGGGAGAAAGAGGTCAGAGCACAGGGTAGGGCAGTGTGAGCAGAATATAGAACATCATGATATAGAACATCATGTAGAGGATATAGAACATCATGTAGAGGATATAGAACATCATGTAGAGGATATAGAGTACCATGTAGAGGATATAGAACATCACATAGAGGATATAGAACATCATGTAGAGGATATAGAGTACCATGCAGAGGATATAGAACATCATGTAGAGGATATAGAACACCATGTAGAGGATATAGAACACCATGTAGAGGATATAAAGCACCATGTAGAGGATATAGAACATCATGTAGAGGATATAGAACACCATGTAGAGGATATAGAGCATCATGTAGAGGATATAGAACACCATGTAGAGGCCATAGAGCACCATGTAGAGGATATAGTGCATCATGTAGAGGATATAGAACACCATGTAGAGGATATAGAACACCATGTAGAGGATATAGAGCACCATGTAGAGGATATAGAGCATCATGTAGAGGATATAGAGTACCATGCAGAGGATATAGAACATCATGTAGAGGATATATAACACCATGTAGAGGATATAGAGCATCATGTAGAGAATATAGAACACCATACAGATGTAATAGAGTACCATATAGAGGTAATTGAGCACCATGTAGAATATATAGAACACCATATATAACACCATGTAGAAGATATAGAGCACCATGTAGAGGATATAGAACACCACCGCCATCCATCTGTTCAACCTCTCTTTCGTATCGTCCAAGATCCCTAAAGATTGGAAAGCTGCCACGGTCATTCCCCTCTTCAAAGGGGGTAACACTCTAGACCCAAACTGTTGTAGACCTATTTCCGTCCTGCCCTGACTTTCTAAAGTCTTCGAAAGCCAAGTTAAAAAACTTCTTACGGCTGAAATCCTGCTAACGGGATCGATATGACAACAGCCAGTGAAAGTGCAGGGCACCAAATTCAAACAACAGAAACCTCATAATTAGAATTTCTCAAAGATACAAGTATTTTACACCATTTTAAAGATACACTTCTTGTTAATCCCACCACAGTGTCCGATTTCAAAAAGGCTTTACGAAGAAAGCACACTAAACGGCTAAGTTGTAATTACTTCGCTACTATGGCCTATTTATTGTCTTACCTCCTCACGCCATCTGCACACACTGTATTATGAGAGTCCAAGTGGAGAGAGTGGAGCGGGCCAGGCAGAGACAGCAAGGGCGGTTCTTCACTCCAGTTCCTTGCCATTCACCTTCGCACCCCTGGACTACACTCAATCATAGGATCCACTGAAGAGATGAGTCTTCAATAAAGACTTAAAGGTCAAGACCAAGTCTATTTCTCTCACATTGACAGGCAGACCATTCCATAAATTGCAGCTCTATAGAAGAAATCCCTGCCTCCTCTTAGAAATGATATTGACAGTCTTGTGACTGTAGCGTATGTGCAGATATACTAGCCAGCTAGCTGATTAGCTGCACTGGAGAAACAGCAGTGTCAGCTAGCTACATAGCTGTCTTTGCTGTCTTCGTATCATCGTATCATCGTATCCAAGATAATTGTGTTGTTTAGGTTTAGAGTGTGTGTCTTAGAGTGACCAAATTGGAAAGATAGGTTCTGTAGTAAAAAAGTCTATGCAATCTATGTAATGCTTTGTAGGTTGGCAGTAAAACCTTGAAATCAGCCCTAGCCTTAACAGGAAGCCCGTGTAGAGAGGCTAGCACTGGAGTAATATAATCACATTTTTCGCTTCTTGTCAAGATTCTAGCAGACGTATTTAGGACTAACTTATAATTTTGTGCTTTATCCAGGTAGCCGTAGAGTAGTGCGTTGCAGTAGTCTAATCTAGAAGAGACAAAAGCATGAATTCGTTTTTGGACAAAATGCTTCAGATTTTGCAATTTTACGAAGATGGAAGCTGCCCTTGAAATATTCCTAATATGTTCGGCAAAAGACATATCAGGGTCCAGTGTAACGCAGAGGTCCTTCACAGTTCTTTTTGAGACAACTGTACAACCATCAAGATCAATTGTCCGATTAAACAGATCTATTTTTTTCTTGGGATACTCAAACTAGCATCTCTCTTTCGTCATAGTTTAAAAAATTGCTGCATACCACTTCCTTATGTCTGAAACTCAGGCTTCCAGGGTAAGCAATTTTGAGGCGTCACCATGTTTCATTGAAATGTACAGCTGTGTGTCATCAGCATTACAGTGAAAGTTCACATTGTGATTCTGAATGACATCCCCAAGAGGTAGAATACAGTGGGGCAAAAAAGTATTTAGTCAGCCACCAATTGTGCAAGTTCTCCCACTTAAAAAGATGAGAGAGGCCTGTAATTTTCATCATAGGTACACTTCAACTATGACAGACAAAATGAGAGAAAAAAATCCAGAAATTCACATTGTAGGATTTTAAGTATTTGGTCAATAACAAAAGTTTATCTCAATACTTTGTTGGCAATGACAGAGGTCAAACGTTTTCACACACTGTTGCTGGTATTTTGGCTCATTCCTCCATGCAGATCTCCTCTAGAGCAGTGATGTTTTGGGGCTGTTGCTGGGCAACACAGACTTTCAACTCCAAGGGCACTGCGTTCATCCACCTCTGGCCTGCTCGCCTCCCTACCACCAAAGATTTTCTATGGGGATGAGATCTGGAGACTGGCTAGGCCACTCCAGGACCTTTGAAATGACTGTCCCACTGGATGTCATAAGCCACTCCTTTGTAAGTGCCTGGATAAGAGCGGGCGGTGTGTTTGGGATCATTGTCATGCTGAAAGACCCAGCCACGTTTCATCTTCAATGCCCTTGCTGTTGGAAGGAGGTTTTCACTCAAAATCTCACGATACATGGCCCCATTCATTATTTTCTTTACACGGATCAGTCGTCCTGGTCCCTTTGCAGAAAAACAGCCCCAAAGCATGATGTTTCCACCCCCATGCTTCACAGTAGGTATGGTGTTCTTTGGATGCAACTCAGCATTCTTTGTCCTCCAAACACGACGAGTTTAGTTTTTACCAAAAAGTTATATTTTGGTTTCATCTGACCATATGACATTCTCCTAATCTTCTTCTGGATCATCCAAATGCTCTCTAGAAAACTTCAGATGGGCCTGGACATGTACTGGCTTAAGCAGGGGGACACGTCTGGCAATGCAGGATTTGAGTCCTTGACGGCGTAGTGTGTTACTGATGGTAGGCTTTGTTACTTTGATCCCAGCTCTCTGCAGGTCATTCACTAGGTCCGCCCATGTGGTTCTGGGATTTTTGCTCACCATCCTTGTGATCATTTTGACCCCACAGGGTGAGATCTTGCGTGCAGCCCCAGATCGAGGGAGATTATTCAGTTGATTTCTTCAAATCAAGCTGCTTACCTATTACAGATTCCGTCTTCCCAGCCTGGTGCAGGTCTACAATTTTGTTTTTGGTGTCCTTTGACAGCTCTTTGGTCTTGGCCATAGGGGAGTTTGGAGTGTGACTGTTTGAGGTTGTGGACAGGTGTCTTTTTATACTGATAACAAGTTCAAACAGGTGCCATTAATACAGGTAACGGGTGGAGGACAGAGGAGCCTCTTAAAGAAGAAGTTACAGGTCTGTGAGAGCCAGAAATCTTGCTTGTTTGTAGGTGACCAAATACTTATTTTCCACCATAATTTGCAAATAAATTCATTAAAAATCCTACAATGTGATTTTCTGGATTTTTTTCCCTCAATTTGACAGTCATAGTTGAAGTGTACCTATGATGAAAATTACAGGCCTCTCTCATCTTTTTAAGTGGGAGAACTTGCACAATTGGTGGCTGACTAAATACTTTTTTGCCTCACTGTATATAGTGAAAACAATAGTGGTTCTAAAATGGAATCTTGAGGAACACAAAACTTAACATTGATTGGACAAACCCTCCACAGAGACTAATTTATATCTTCCCAATAGATACGATCTAAACCAGGAAAGAACCTGTCTGTGTAGACCAATTATGGTTTCCAATCTCTCAAAAAGAATGTGGTGATCGATGGTGTCAAAAGCGGCACTAAGGTGTAGGAGCACGAGGACAGATGCAGACCCTTGATCTGATGCCAATAAAAGTAATTTACCTTTTACGAGTCTCAGTACTATAATGGGGTCTAAACCCACACTGAAGCATTTCATATACATTACTTGTTTTCGGGAAGGCAGACAGCTTTTGAATTTTTTGTTTTTTTGTTTTTAAAATGTTCTAGGTCAAGGTTTTGCTTTTTCAGGAGAGGCTTTATTACTGCCACTTTTAGTGAGTTTGGTACACATCCGGAGGATAGGAAGCCATTTATTATGTTCAACATAGGAGGGCCAAGCACAGGAAGTAGCTCTTTCAGTAGTTTAGTTGGAATAGGGTCCAGTAGGTTTAGAGTCCATGACTATTTCCGTGAATGTGTCGAGAGACACAGGATTAAAAAACTATCATGCCTCCATTGATCCTAGGTCCTGGCAGTTCTGTACAGACTCAGGTCAGCTGAGTTTTGGAGAAATACACAGATTTAAAGAGGAGTCCGTCATTTGCTTTCTAATGATCATGATGTTTTCGTCAAAGAAGTTAATGAATTCATCACTGCTGAAGTGAAGGCCATCCTCACTTAGGAAATGCTGCCTTTTAATTAGCTGTGCAACAGTATCAAAAATACATTTTTGATGACATGTATTCTGCTCAACTTCATTGGAAAAGTAGGCTGATTAAGTACAGACCCACATGCTCACACCCCCATCTCCAGGGCCTACATCACTCTCTGCAACATCGCCTCAAACTGCACCATTTTGTTTGTCTCCATCGACCCACGCACTTCAACATTTGACCTTTACATTGTGTTAATGATGGAGGATTGGTTGATTTCCAGTTTTTAAGTATACATTTTTTCAAGATGATTGATGAGAAAAGTATGATCCAACCCATCGATTATCTCACTGCACCCTCATATGTGACCGACCATCATTGATTCGGTCTTATCTAGTAACATTTGAAATTGTGTTTTTTACATTGGAGAAAATCAGAGACACAGAGCTACAAAATGTTATATCATACTCTGCATTTGAGGAACAATGGGAAAGTAATTCTGCTTTGAAAGTTGATAAACTTGTAAACTCACTTTTGAGAAAATGGCCTTTGAATGTTTTGGTACATAATAGTGCTCTTGTCACGTTCTGACCTTTATTTCTGTTGTTTTGTCATTATTTAGTATGGTCAGGGCGTGAGTTGTGGTGGGCAGTCTATGTTTGTTTTTCTATGATTTGGGGATTTCTATGTTTCGGCCGAGTATGGTTTTCAATCAGAGGCAGGTGTCATTAGTTGTCTCTGATTGAGGATCGTACTTAGGTAGCCTGGGTTTCACTGTTTGTTGGTGGGTGATTGTCTATGTTAGTTGCTTGTGTCAGCACAGTTCTCATTATAGCTTCACGGTCGTTATTCATTTATTGTTTTGTATAGTAAAATCATCATGAACACATACCACGCTGCATTTGGGTCCGCTTCATACGACGATCGTGACAGCTCTCCCATTACCTCACTGATCTCCCTGGCTCTCCCATTACCTCACTGATCTCCCTGGCTCTCCCATTACCTCACATTTCCTGACCCAATATTCCATTCGCTCTCCCCAGGGGGAATTCAATTTCTATGCCTATTACATGACCTCTCTAACACACAGATGTGCACACACACCCACACACACACTCTGGACCACACATCCCCAGTGGAAGCCCCTTGCTCAGCCCAGTGGCTTAAGGGAGGCGGGCAGCATTGTGGCGTAGGTTTGGTTGCTGTGACGATCTATTTCTGACAGACTGTCAATATGAAGCAATTTACAAGCACATGAAAAATCGACCCCAGGTAAAAGGCAATTTCTCTGCTCCGTTGGCTCAGCAGGGGGAAATCGCCTCCAAAGAGGAGGAAGATGACAAAGAAGAAGAAGAGGTGGAGGAAGAACAGGTGGAGAAGGGGATCAATGGGTTAGTTGCTGTGATTATAGGCTAGAAGGAAAGCAAGAGATGGGGGTGGGTGAGGTGAAATTCCCCTTCCAAGGGAATTGACATTAGGCAGGAA
Source organism: Oncorhynchus gorbuscha (assembly GCF_021184085.1). Lineage (NCBI taxonomy): Eukaryota > Metazoa > Chordata > Actinopteri > Salmoniformes > Salmonidae > Oncorhynchus > Oncorhynchus gorbuscha. Next base: position 19,585,023 of record NC_060175.1, on the reverse strand, counting down.
AAAGTTATGGGTGGCACAGACAAAGCCTGCTTTGTGAAAATTATGATGAAGATGACGATCATGATGATGGCGATGAGGTACTTGGTGATGGGGGAGAAAGGAGGATCCAGGAGAAAAGAGAGACATATAGAGAAAAAGAAGTAGAGACAGACTAGAGGAACAGTAGATAGAAAGAGAGATGGGATGTTGATTGATGGCTCTGGTCTGGTGTTCCATCCCAGTCTCTGGGCAATGGTCTGGTGTTCCATCCCCGTCTCTGGGCAGTGGTCTGGTGTTCCATCCCCGTCTCTGGGCAGTGGTCTGGTGTTCCATCCCCGTCTCTGGGCAGTGGTCTGGTGTTCCATCCCCGTCTCTGGGCAGTGGTCTGGTGTTCCATCCCCGTCTCTGGGCAGTGGTCTGGTGTTCCATCCCTGTCTCTGGGCAGTGGTCTGGTGTTCCATCCCTGTCTCTGGGCAGTGGTCTGGTGTTCCATCCCTGTCCCTGGGCAGTGGTCTGGTGTTCCATCCCTGTCTCTGGGCAGTGGTCTGGTGTTCCATCCCTGTCTCTGGGCAGCGGTCTGGTGTTCCATCCCTGTCTCTGGACAGCGGTCTGGTGTTCCATCCCTGTCTCTGGGCAGCGGTCTGGTGTTCCATCCCTGTCTCTGGGCAGTGGTCTGGTGTTCCATCCCCGTCTCTGGGCAGTGGTCTGGTGTTCCATCCCTGTCTCTGGGCAGTGGTCTGGTGTTCCATCCCCGTCTCTGGGCAGTGGTCTGGTGTTCCATCCCTGTCTCTGGGCAGTGGTCTGGTGTTCCATCCCTGTCTCTGGGCAGTGGTCTGATGTTCCATCCCGTCTCTGGGCAGTGGTCTGGTGTTCCATCCCCGTCTCTGGGCAGTGGTCTGGTGTTCCATCCCCGTCTCTGGGCAGTGGTCTGGTGTTCCATCCCCGTCTCTGGGCAGTGGTCTGGTGTTCCATCCCTGTCTCTGGGCAGTGGTCTGGTGTTCCATCCCTGTCTCTGGGCAGTGGTCTGGTGTTCCATCCCTGTCTCTGGGCAGTGGTCTGGTGTTCCATCCCTGTCTCTGGGCAGTGGTCTGGTGTTCCATCCCTGTCTCTGGGCAGTGGTCTGGTGTTCCATCCCTGTCCCTGGGCAGTGGTCTGGTGTTCCATCCCTGTCTCTGGGCAGTGGTCTGGTGTTCCATCCCTGTCTCTGGGCAGTGGTCTGGTGTTCCATCCCTGTCTCTGGGCAGTGGTCTGGTGTTCCATCCCTGTCTCTGGGCAGTGGTCTGGTGTTCCATCCCTGTCTCTGGGCAGTGGTCTGGTGTTCCATCCCTGTCTCTGGGCAGTGGTCTGGTGTTCCATCCCTGTCTCTGGGCAGTGGTCTGGTGTTCCATCCCTGTCTCTGGGCAGTGGTCTGATGTTCCATCCCTGTCTCTGGGCAGTGGTCTGATGTTCCATCCCTGTCTCTGGGCAGTGGTCTGGTGTTCCATCCCCGTCTCTGGGCAGTGGTCTGGTGTTCCATCCCCATCTCTGGGCAGTGGTGTGGTGTGGATAGTGGTGTGGATAGTAGTGTGGATAATGTTGTGGATAGTGGTATGGATAATGGCGTGGATAATGGTATGGACACAGGGCACAGGTGAGGATGGAGATATGGATCTCCATCCTCTGTTCTCTCTTCCAGACCACAACATTCATCACCACTTCTGCTTTATTTCTCTCTCTATCTTTCAGTCTCTCACTCTTTCTTCACCGCTATCTCTCTACTTCTATCTCGATCTCTCCATCGAAGAAACTAAGGGTCATACCCTCACCTAACTAACAGACAAGAAAACACACCGAGACACACAAGGTGAAAGTGAAAGTTATTGATATAGACATAGGAGAGTTTTATCAAGTTTTGTCCAACTGAGAACTGAAAAGCAGAGTTTTATCAAGGTCCATTTTCCCTTGACAATTCACACAAAGTATGCACTGCTGTAGGATTTAATGGAAGTTGGATGATTTTGACATTCTGTTCTGTTCTTTTTTTATGCATGAAACTGCATAATTCCCATAGTACTAACTTATATATGAAGAAATTCTGTCTACTCCTGAGTGCCACATGAAGTGAAGAGTACATTGGAAGAGGTGAAAGGTCTTTGAAGATATGTTTTACCCATATTCATATTCATTTGGCACAAAACGTAAGAAAGGGGAAAGAAACAGGAAGGACTACCTGAACTTGCCCAATAAGAAACATTTTCCGGAGAATAATATTTGAAACGTTTTGCTGCAGTGTTCCCTAATTAATATTACCATGTTTCCTCCCCTCTTTCCCTTCCTGTTTTGCTCCTCTCCTCCTATTCAAGGACACCTTCCCTCTCTCCTGGTTGACGATTGTCTATTCACTCTTTTCCAACAGGGTTCTATAGGAGTGGTTTGTGATGAATATATTATGTGGCGCATTTAGGATGCACAATGTAGGTCAGAGCCAAAAGAGTTTGTGTATGTGTGTGTTTGTGTGAGTGCATGCGTGGGTGCAAAAGAGAGAGAGCAAGATGAGGCAATAGAATTAACAATACAATCGAGTCCCTTTTGAGGTACAATCAAATGGAATATGTAAATGCTCCCTAGAATAATTTGTCATTGCAAAAGCTTTTGTTCAATGTTTTAACTACATACAGTGTGAATATTGAACAACATATTCCAAGCTGACAATGAGTACGTTTATATGCACACAATAATACAATTATTGTGAATATTCAGATTAATATAATAGATTGATTAAAATGTTTACATGCCTTGCAAGGAGAACGATTTCCCCAATAATGCTGTTTGCATGGAGACATCTATAATCAGGCTACCTGATGGGACTTTGATAAATTGCCAACAACCACCAATCAAAATATATGTTCTACCACAGCAACAATGTTATTTTTGGGAAGTGTATTTGATTCTGAATTCGGACATACAAAGTTTATATGTGAAAATTATTTCTAAGATGCCTACTTTCAGTTTTTGTGAACTCACTTCACTCGCAAAAGAGGGAGGCTTGTGCTGCTGGTGCTAGCATGTCCACAGATCAAATACACCACTGGAACTCCAAAGAGGGAGGCTTGTGCTGCTGGTGCTAGCATGTCCACAGATCAAATACACCATTGGAACTCCAAAGAGGGAGGCTTGTGCTGCTGGTGTTAGCATGTCCACAGATCAAATACACCACTGGAACTCCAAAGAGGGAGGCTTGTGCTGCTGGTGCTAGCATGGCCACAGATCAAATACACCACTGGAACTCCAAAGAGGGAGGCTTGTGCTGCTGGTGCTAGCATGTCCACAGATCAAATACACCACTGGAACTCCAAAGAGGGAGGCTTGTGCTGCTGGTGCTAGCATGTCCACAGATCAAATACACCACTGGAACTCAAATACACCACTGGAACTCCAAAGAGGGAGGCTTGTGCTGCTGGTGCTAGCATGTCCACAGATCAAATACACCACTGGAACTCCAAAGAGGGAGGCTTGTGCTGCTGGTGCTAGCATGTCCACAGATCAAATACACCACTGGAACTCCAAAGAGGAGGCTTGTGCTGCTGGTGCTAGCATGTCCACAGATCAAATACACCACTGGAACTCCAAAGAGGAGGCTTGTGCTGCTGGTGCTAGCATGTCCACAGATCAAATACACCACTGGAACTCCAAAGAGGGAGGCTTGTACTGCTGGTGCTAGCATGTCCACAGATCAAATACACCACTGGAACTCCAAAGAGGGAGGCTTGTGCTGCTGGTGCTAGCATGTCCACAGATCAAATACACCACTGGAACTCCAAAGAGGGAGGCTTGTGCTGCTGGTGCTAGCATGTCCACAGATCAAATACACCACTGGAACTCCAAAGAGGGAGGCTTGTGCTGCTGGTGCTAGCATGTCCACAGATCAAATACACCACTGGAACTCCAAAGAGGGAGGCTTGTGCTGCTGGTGCTAGCACGTCCACAGATCAAATACAACACTGGAACTCCAAAGAGCTGTTTACATGAAAACCAGGTGTTTTCATCGTCTTATACTTACTTCGATGACCTTACGCCAATTAAGATAAGCAGAGTAAGATGTTTACATCACTAATGCCATACTCTGCCTACTGCCACAATCAGTTTAATATTGAATTATCAGTGTGCATGTACAGTAAACATGCTCAATGTGTCCATCCAGGTCACTCAACATTCACTGCGCAATTAGACCTCTGTCCAGGTAAGCACGATATCAGGAGATGACGTCAAAACCGAATGCTAGGGGCAACGGTGAGCGCTATTGCAAACAGATTGTGGGTTCTATCAATGTAATTGTTTGCATACTTTCCAATCCCCCATATTTATTTTTCTTATGTTTTAATATATTTTCCCCTAACCTCACCTCCTGCTCCCCTAATTTCAGTAAACTAGAGGACAACAATACTTCTACTTCTACTTCCAGCTTATACATACGATATGCATATTATGGACATGGTACCAGGACACAGTACATTTTACATGAGCTATCTCCCTTGAGCTACCTTCAACCCCTCCCTTCTATCTCTAAAAAAGATCCAGTCACGACTGGGATGTATCACAAAAGTCAACCTCTGAACCTTTCAATTCTCATAGTTTCCACGGATTCTAAATTAAATATGAACACCTTTACTAAAAGTGCTATGATATTATCAAACTGTACTGTTAGTTCCACTATTAGTTCCTTCTGGACTTGAATACTTGAATTGCTCCTCTGTAGGCCTTTACATTAATATTTCTGTACAGCTGTTAATTTTACACTATTACTAGAAAAAAATCCTTACAATTAACTTAGGTTAGTGGAGATGGAGGAGACAGAAATGAAAACTTGCTTAAAGTACTTTCCTTCTTTCTCTTTCAAAATATTGCTTGGTGAATCATGGAAGACTATTTCATTTGTAATAACTTTCTGTAACTATCTTTTATATTCTTTTGATAATATATTACACTTGATCTTTCTTGAATAAGTTCCCCCATTTCTTTTTCCTCTACTAAAGTATTCTGTGCCCCCATGGTAGTTTTCTATTGCTGTCTATCTTAACTGTTAGTTCCTCTATTTCTGTTATGCAGGTGAATGAGGACCCAAAAGCGACTTAACAGAAACAGAGTTTATTCCAGTCTTAACAGAAAACGACTAATCCTGAAATCTTTCACAGGTAATGTCCAAACAGGAATAACAGAAACCCTCTAGTCTGTAGAGGGGAACAACAGGAGAAGCGGCCACAGACTGCAGGTCGCTTCGGGTTGGCGCAGGCCGTAGCTGATAGAGACACCTGCTCACACGCAGCATCTGATGAAGGCAAAAACACGACAGGACGGAACAAGTACACAGCGAACAGCAAACATCAAACAAGGATCCGACAAGGACAGAAGCAGAAACGAAGAGAGAAATAGGGACTAAATCAGAGGGCAAAAAGGGGACAGGTGTGAAAAAGCAAACGAGGTAGTTAGGAGAATGAGGAACAGCTGGGAGCAGGAACGGAACGATAGAGAGAGAGAGGGATAGAGAGAGAGGGAAAGAAACCTAATAAGACCAGCAGGGGGAAACGAATAGAAGAGAAAGCACAGGGACAAGACATGACAATATATGACAAAACATGACAATTTCCTTTGTTAATATGAACTATTTTGGCCTAAATTGTATTTGTTTGAAAGATGAGTATTGAATTGCACGGCCTCTAAAGGCACATTTAAAAGTGCCCCATACATTAAGGAAATCTGCTGTGCCCATGTTATGTACACTGCTCAGAAAAACACTAAAATTACACATCCTAGATCTGAATGAATGAAATATTCTTATTAAATACTTTTTTCTTTACATAGTTGAATGTGCTGACAACAAAATCACACAAAACTTATCAATGGAAATCAAATTTATCAACCCATGGTTTTGTCTGAATTTGGAGTCACACTCAAAATGTGGAAAACCACACTACAGGCTGATCCAACTTTTATGTAATGTCCTTTAAAACAAGTCAAAATGAGGCTCAGTAGTGTGTGTGGCCTCCACGTGCCTGTATGACATCCCTACAATGCCTGGGCATGCTCCTGATGAGGTGGCGGATGGTCTCCTGAGGGATCTCCTCCCAGACCTGGACTAAAGCATCCGCCAACTCCTGGACAGTCTGTGGTACAACGTGGCGTTGGTGGATGGAGCGAGACATGATGTCCCAGATGTGCTCAATTGGATTCAGGTCTGGGGAACGTGCGGGACAGTCCATAGCATCAATACCTTCCTCTTGCAGGAACTGCTGACCAACTCCAGCCACATGAGGTCTAGCATTGTCTTGCATTAGGAGGAACCCAGGGCCAACTGCACCAGCATATGGTCTCACAAGGGGTCTGAGGATCTCATCTCGGTACCTAATGGCAGTCAGGCTACCTCTGGCGAGCACATGGAGGGCTGTGCGGCCCCCCAAAGAAATGCCACCCCACACCATGACTGACCCACCGCCAAACAGGTCATGCTGGACGATGTTGCAGGCAGCAGAACGTTCTCAACGGCGTCTCCGTCACCTCTGTCACATGCGCTCAGTGTGAACCTGCGTGTGGGTTGTAGACTCCGTATCATGCTACCACTAGAGTGAAAGCACCGCCAGCATTCAAAAGTGACCAAAACATCAGCCAGGAAGCATAGGAACTGAGAAGTGGTCTGTGGTCACCACCTGCAGAACCACTCCTTTATTGGGGGTGTCTTGCTAATTGCCTATAATTTCCACCTGTTGTCTATTCCATTTGCACAACAGCATGTGAAATTTATTGTAAATCAGTGTTGCTTCCTAAGTGGACAGTTTGATTTCACAGAAGTGTGATTGACTTGGAGTTACATTGTGTTGTTTAAGTGTTCCCTTTATTTTTTTGAGCAATGTCTGTAGGTAAAAGTCAGATATAAATTATGTTTATCATATATGCATACTCACTTTAACTATACATTCACGTACATACTACCTAAATTAGCCCGACCAACCAGTGCCCCCGCACATTGGCTAACCAGGCTATCTGCATTGTGTCCCACCACCCACCACCCACCACCCGCCAACCCCTTTTTTACTCTGCTGCTACTCTCTGTTCATCATATATGCATAGTCACTTTAACCATATCTATCAATCAGCCCGACTAACCAGTGCCTGTATGTAGCTTCGATACTGTTATTGCCTCGCTGCAGTATAAAGCCTCGCTAATGTTATTATTCACTGTCTTTTTATTGTTGTTTTTATTTCTTTACATACCTTTGTAAGTAAATACCTTTTTTTTTCAATTGCACTGTTGGATAGAGCCTGTTGGATAGAGCCTGAAAGTAAGTAAGCATTTCACAGGTATCACCTGTTGTTTTCGGCACACATAACAAATAAACTTTGATTTGATTTGTCATCTCCCGTCTGGATTACTGCAACTCGCTGTTGGCTGGGCTCCCTGCCTGTGCCATTAAACCCCTACAACTCATCCAGAACGCCGCAGCCCGTCTAGTGTTCAACCTTCCCAAGTTCTCTCACGTCACCCCGCTCCTCCGCTCTCTCCACTGGCTTCCAGTTGAAGCTCGCATCCGCTACAAGACCATGGTGCTTGCCTACGGAGCTGTGAGGGGAACGGCACCTCAGTACCTACAGGCTCTGATCAGGCCCTACACCCAAATAAGGGCACTGCGTTCATCCACCTCTGGTCTGCTCGCCTCCCTACCACTGAGGAAGTACAGTTCCCGCTCAGCCCAGTCAAAACTGTTCGCTGCTCTGGCTCCCCAATGGTGGAACAAACTCCCTCACGACGCCAGGACAGCGGAGTCAATCACCACCTTCCGGAGACACCTGAAACCCCACCTCTTTAAGGAATACCTAGGATAGGATAAAGCAATCCTTCTCACCCCCCCCTCCTCCCCCCTTAAAATATTTAGATGCACTATTGTAAAGTGGTTGTTCCACTGGATGTCATAAGGTGAATGCACCAATTTGTAAGTCGCTCTGGATAAGAGCGTCTGCTAAATGACTTAAATGTAATGTAAATGTAATTTCATATGATTTAGTTCCAATATATCCATGATATTTGGAAATTCCTTAAGTGCATGAGGGTGATAGTCTGTAGTGTGATTTAATTTATGGTCCATAGAGGTATTTAAAACAGTATTGTAATCACCCACCATAATAATTGAGTCAGGTAAACTCAGCAAAAAAAAGAAACGTCTCTTTTCAGGACCCTGTCTTTCAAAGATAATTCAATAAAAATGCAAACAACTTCACAGTGTCACGCCTTGGTCATTTTATTTTGTGTTTTTGTTATATGTTTGGGTAGGCCAGGGTGTGACATGGGTTTATATGTTGTATTTCGTATTGGGGTTTGTATTAATTGGGAGTGTGTATTATTAGGGGTGTGTCTAGTTAGGCTTGGCTGCCTGAGGCGATTCCTAATTGGAGTCAGCTGATTCTCGTTGTCTCGGATTGGGAACCGTATTTAGGTAGCCTGTGTTATGCAGGTGAGTGAGGACCCAAAAGCGACTTAACAGAAACAGAGTTTATTCAAGTCCAAACAGAAAACGACAAATCCTGAATCCTTAACAGGAAATGTCCAAACGGGAAATAACAGAAATCCTCTAGTCTGTAGAGGGGAATAACAGGAGAAGCGGCCACAGACTGCAGGTCGCTTCGGGTAGGCGCAGGCCGTAGCTGACAGAGACACCTGCTCACACGCAGCATCTGATGAAGGCAAAAACACGACAGGACGGAACAAGAACACAGCGAACAGCAAACAAGGATCCGACAAGGACAGAAGCAGAAACAGAGAAAGAAATAGAGACTTAATCAGAGGGCAAAATAGGGGACAGGTGTGAAAGAGAAAACGAGGTCGTTAGGAGAATGAGGAACAGCTGGGAGCAGGAACGGAACAATAGAGAGAGAGAGGGAAAGAAACCTAATAAGACCAGCAGGGGGAAACGAATAGAAGAGAAAGCACAGGGACAAGACATGACAATATATGACAAAACATGACAGCCTGAGTGCGCGTTGTATTTCGTGGGTGATTGTACCTGTCTCTGTGTTAGTCACCAGATAGGCTGTAATTAGTTTCACTCGTTTGTTGTTTTCGTATTTTCAGTTATTTCATGTACCTCATTATCTTCATTAAAAGTCATGAGTAACCTGCATTTCGGTCTGACTCTCTTCAAACAACAGACGAGTTACAGAATCACCCACCACCATTCACAGACCGAGCAGCGTGGGAACTGGCAGGATCTGAAGGTGGACGTTATGGACAACAGAAGCAAGGAGTATACTACGTGGGAAGAAATCGACAGGTGGGCGGCCGACCCAGAGCGGCCGACCCAGAGCGAGTGCAGAATCCCATTGCCTGGGATTCCCTACAGCAATGCGAAGAGGGCTATACACGTATGGAATCGAAAAGGAAAGCACGGCTTTACAGAGCGAAAACCGTAGGTAACGGGGGAAAGCGCAGAGAGAGAGTGGCAGAGTCAGGAGTCAGACCTGAGCCTACTCTTCCTGTTAATTGTGAGGAGCAGCAATATGAGGACTTCTGGTCTTGGGAGATGATATTAGATGGAAAAGGACCCTGGGCGCAGCCGGGAGAATATCGCCTTCCCAAGGAGGAAATAGAAGCAGCTAAAGCGGAGAGGCGCAAGTATGAGGAGGCAGCACGGAGACGCGGTTGGAAACCGGAAAGTCACCCCAAAAAATGTATTGGGGGGGCTAAAAGGGAGAATAGTTATGCCAGGTAGGAAACCTGCGCATACTCCCTGTGCTCACCGTTGGGCTAGAGAGACCGGGCAGGCACCGTGTTATGCTATGGAGCACACGGTGTTTCCAGTGCGGGTGCAGAGCCAGCTGCGACACATACCAGCCCTTCCTATTGGCCGGGCTAGAGTGGGCATCGAGCCAGGTAAGCTTGGGCAGGCTCGCTCAGCGCGTCCAGTGCGCCTCGCCTGTTTAGCGCAGCCAGAGCTTTTCTCCTCTCCTGCGCTGTTGGAGTCTCCCACCTGTTCAGCGCAGCCAGAGCCTTTCTCCTCTCCTGCGCTGCCGGAGTCTCCTGTCTGTCCAGCGCCACCAGTGCTACCAGTCGGCCCAGCGCGTCCAGTGCGCCTCGCCTGGTCAGCGCAGCCAGAGCCTTTCTCCTCTCCTGCGCTGCCGGAGTCTCCTGTCGGCCAAGCGTCACCAGTCTGCCAGGATCCACCAGAAGTGCCAGTCTGCCAGGATCCGCCAGAAGTGCCAGTCTGCCAAGATCTTCTAGATCGGCCAGACAACCTGAATCATCCAGTTCCACCAGCCAGCCAGGATTTACCGGAGCCTACTACCTGCCTGAGCTTCCTCTCAGTACTGAGCTTCCTCTCAGTACTGAGCTTCCTCTCAGTACTGAGCTTCCTCTCAGTACTAGGCTTCCTCTCTGTACTGGGCTCCCTCTCAGTACCGGGCTTCCCCGGGTACCGGGCTGCTTCCCGGTCCCGGGCTGCCCCTCTGTCCCGAGCTGCCCCTCTGTCCCGAGCTGCCCCTCGGTCCCGAGCTGCCCTCGGTCCCGAGCTGCCCCCTCGGTCCCTGAGCTGCCCCTCGGTCCCGGTCCCGGTCCCGAGCTGCCCCTCCGTCCCGAGCTGCCCCTCGGTCCCGAGCTGCACCTCGGTCCCGAGCTGCCCCTCAGTTATGTGGGGATCAGGGTGAGGACTATTAGGCCATGGTCGGCGGAGAAGGTGGATTATCCTAGGACGCGAAGGGGAGGAACTAGGACATTTATGGAGTGGGGTCCACGTCCCGAGCCAGAACCGCCACCATGGACAGACGCCCACCCGGACCCTCCCTATGCTCTTGAGGTGCGTCCCGGAGTTCGCACCTTAGGGGGGGGGTTCTGTCACGCCTTGGTCATTGTATCTTGTGTTTTTGTTATATGTTTGAGTAGGCCAGGGTGTGACATGGGTTTATATGTTGTATTTCGTATTGGGGTTTGTATTAATTGGGAGTGTGTATTATTAGGGGTGTGTCTAGTTAGGCTTGGCTGCCTGAGGCGATTCCTAATTGGAGTCAGCTGATTCTCGTTGTCTCGGATTGGGAACCGTATTTAGGTAGCCTGAGTGCGCGTTGTATTTCGTGGGTGATTGTACCTGTCTCTGTGTTAGTCACCAGATAGGCTGTAATTAGTTTCACCCGTTTGTTGTTTTCGTATTTTCAGTTATTTCATGTACCGCATTATCTTCATTAAAAGTCATGAGTAACCTACACGCTGCATTTCGGTCTGACTCTCTTCAAACAACAGACGAACGACGTTACACACAGATTTTCATTGTAAAGGGTTTAAACACTGTTTCCGATGCTTGTTCAATTAACCATAAACAATTCATGAACATGTACCTGTGGAACGGTCGTTAAGATACTAACAGCTTACAGACGGTAGGCAATTAAGGTCACAGTTATGAAAACTTAGGACACTAAAGAGGCCTTTCTACTGAATCTGAAAAACAACAAAAGAATGATGCCCAAGGTCCCTGCTCATTTGCGTGAACATGCCTTAGCATGCTGCAAGGAGGCATGAGGACTGTAGATGTGGCCAGGGCAATAAATTGCTATGTCCGTACTGTGAGACGCCTAAGACAGCGCTACAGGGAGACAGGATGCACAGCTGATCGTCCTTGCAGTGGCATTCCACGTGTAACAACACCTGCACAAGATCAGTACATCCGAACATCACACCTGCGGGACACCTGCGGGACAGGTACAGGATGGCAACAACAACTGCCCGAGTTACACCAGGAATACACCAGGAATGCACAATCCCTCCATCAGTGCTCAGAATGTCTACAATATCAATCAAATCAATAAAATTAATTTATAAAGCCTTCTTAAATCAGCTGGTGTCATAAAGTGTTGTTCAGAAACCCAGCCTAAAACCCCAAACAGCAAGCAATGCAGGTGTAGAAGCACAGTGGCTAGGAAAAACTCCCTAGGAAGAAACCTAGAGAGGAACCATGCTCTGAGGGGTGGCCAGTCCTCTTCTGGCTGTGCATGGTGGAGATTATAAAAGAACATGGCCAAGATGTTCAAATGTTCACAGATGACCAGCAGGGTCAAATAATAATAATCACAGTGGTTGTCGAGGGTGCAACAGGTCAGCACCTCAGGAGTAAATGTCAGTTGGATTTTCATAGCTGATCATTTAGAGTATCTCTACCGCTCCTGCTGTCTCAAGAGAGTTGAAAACAGCAGGTCTGGGACAGATAGCACATCCGGTGAAGAGATCAGGGTTACTTACATAGCCGCAGGCAGAACAGTTGAAATTGGAGCAGCAGTACGGCCAGGTGGACTGGGGATAGCAGCAAGGAGTCATCAGGCCAGGTAATCCTGAGGTATGGTCCTTGGGCCCAGGTCAGTGAGAGAGAGAAATAAAGAGAGAAAGAGAGAAAGAAAGAGAGAAAAATAGTTTTAAAAAGAGATAGAATTGGAGAGAGCATACTTAAATTTGCACAGGACACCAGATAAGACAGGAGAAATACTCCAGATATAACAGACTGAACCTAGCCCCCAGACACATAAACTACTGCAGCATAAATACTAGAGGCTGAGACAGGAGGGGTCGGGAGACACTGTGGCCCCATCCAATGAAACCCCCGGACAGGGTCAAACAGGCAGAATATAACCCACTTTGCCAAAGCACAGCCCCCACACCACTAGAGGGATGTCTTCAACCACCAACTTACCATCCTGAGACAAGGCCGAGTATAGTCCATGTAGATTTCCGCCATGGCACAACCCAAGGGGGGGTGCCAACCCAGACAGGAAGATCACGTCAGTGACTCAACCCACTCAAGTGACGCACCCCTCCTAGGGACGGCATGGAAGAGCACCAGTAAGCCAGTGACTCAGCCCCTGTAATAGGGTTAGAGGCAGAGAATCCTAGGGGAGAGGGGACCGGCCAGGCAGAGACAGCAAGGGCGGTTCGGTGCTCCAGCTGCTTGCTTAGAAATTCTAGGGACAATAAGGAGGCCTGTGTCTTGTGACCGTAGCATACATGTAGGTACAGCAGGACCAAATAGTAGATAGGTAGGAGCAAGCCCACGGAATGCTTTGTAGATTAGCAGTAAATCCTTGAAATCAGCCCTTGCCTTAACAGGAAGCCAGTGTATAGAGGCTAGCACTGGAGTAATATGATTTTTAAAAATTGGTTTTAGTCAAGATTCTAGCAGCCGTGTTCAGAACTAACTGAAGTTTATTTAGTGCCTTATCCGGGTAGCCGGAAAGTAGAGCATTGCAGTAGTTTAACCTAGAAGTGACAAAAGTATGCATTAATTTTTCTGCATCATTTTTGGACAGAAAGTGTCTGATTTTTGCAATGTTACGAAGATGGAAAAAATCTGTTCTTGAAACAGTCTTGATATGTTCGTCAAAAGAGATATCAGGGTCCAGAGTAACGCCGAGGTACTTCACAGTTTTATTTGAGACGACAGTACAACCATCAAGATTAATTGCAGATTCAGAAGAACATCTCTTTGTTTCTTGGGACCTAGAACAAGCATCTCTGTTTGGTCCGAGTTTAAAAGTAGTACATTTGCTGAAACACAGGCTTCCAGGCGGGGCAATTTTGGAGCTTCACCATGTTTCATCGAAATGTACAGCTGTGTGTTATCCGTATAGCAGTGAATGTTAACATTTTGTTTCCGAATTACATCACCAAGAGGTAAAATATAGTGAAAACAATAGTGGACCCAAAACAGAGCCTTGAGGAACACCGAAATTGACAGTTGATTTGTCAGAGGAAAAACCATCCACAGAGACAAACTGATATCTTTCCAACAGATAAGATCTAAACCAGACCATAACTTGTCTGTTTAGACCAATTTGGGTTTCCAATCTCTCCAAAAGTATCAGGTGATCGATGGTATCAATAGCAGCACTTAGGTCTAGGAGCACCAGGACAGATGCAGAGCCTCGTATGACACCATTAACAGGTTATTTGCCACCTTCACAAGTGCAGTCTCAGTGCTATGATGGGGTCTGAAACCAGACTGAAGTGTTTCGTATACATTGTTTGTCTTCAGGTAGGCAGTGGAGTTGCTGCGCAACAGCTTTTTCTAAAATGTTTGAGAGGAATGGGAGATTCGATATAGGACAATATTTTTTAAAAATATTTTCTGGGTCAAGGTTTGGAGAGGCTTTATTACTGCCACTTTTACATTTACATTACATTTAAGTCATTTAGCAGACGCTCTTATCCAGAGCGACTTACAAATTGGTGCATTCACCTTATGACATCCAGTGGGACAGTCACTTAACAATAGTGCATCTAAAACTTAGGGGGGGTGGGGTGAGAGGGATTACTTAACCTATCCTAGGTATTCCTTAAAGAGGTGGGGTTTCAGGTGTCTCCGGAAGGTGGTGATTGACTCCGCTGTCCTGGCGTCGTGAGGGAGTTTGTTCCACCATTGGGGGGGCCAGGGCAGCGAACAGTTTTGACTGGGCTGAGCGGGAGCTGTACTTCCTCAGTGGTAGGGAGGCGAGCAGGCCAGAGGTGGATGAACGCAGTGCCCTTGTTTGGGTGTAGGGCCTGATCAGAGCCTGGAGGTACTGAGGTGCCGTTCCTCTCACAGCTCCGTAGGCAAGCACCATGGTCTTGTAGCGGATGCGAGCTTCAACTGGAAGCCAGTGGAGAGAACGGAGGAGCGGGGTGACGTGAGAGAACTTGGGAAGGTTGAACACCAGACGGGCTGCGGCGTTCTGGATGAGTTGAAGGGGTTTAATGGCACAGGCAGGGAGCCCAGCCAACAGCGAGTTGCAGTAATCCAGACGGGAGATGACAAGTGCCTGGATTAGGACCTGCGCCGCTTCCTGTGTGAGGCAGGGTCGTACTCTGCGGATGTTGTAGAGCATGAACCTACAGGAACGGGCCACCGCCTTGATGTTAGTTGAGAACGACAGGGTGTTGTCCAGGATCACGCCAAGGTTCTTGGCGCTCTGGGAGGAGGACACAATGGAGTTGTCAACCGTGATGGCGAGATCATGGAACGGGCAGTCCTTCCCCGGGAGGAAGAGCAGCTCCGTCTTGCCGAGGTTCAGCTTGAGGTGGTGATCCGTCATCCACACTGATATGTCTGCCAGACATGCAGAGATGCGATTCGCCACCTGGTCATCAGAAGGGGAAAGGAGAAGATTAATTGTGTGTCGTCTGCATAGCAATGATAAGAGAGACCATGTGAGGTTATGACAGAGCCAAGTGACTTGGTGTATAGCGAGAATAGGAGAGGGCCAAGAACAGAGCCCTGGGGGACACCAGTGGTGAGAGCGCGTGGTGAGGAGACAGATTCTCGCCACGCCACCTGGTAGGAGCGACCTGTCAGGTAGGACGCAATCCAAGCGTGGGCCGCGCCGGAGATGCCCAACTCTGAGAGGGTGGAGAGGAGGATCTGATGGTTCACAGTATCGAAGGCAGCCGATAGATCTAGAAGGATGAGAGCAGAGGAGAGAGAGTTAGCTTTAGCAGTGCGGAGCGCCTCCGTGATACAGAGGAGAGCAGTCTCAGTTGAATGATTAGTCTTGAAACCTGACTGATTTGGATCAAGAAGGTCATTCAGAGAGAGATAGCGGGAGAGCTGGCCAAGGACGGCACGTTCAAGAGTTTTGGAGAGAAAAGAAAGAAGGGATACTGGTCTGTAATTGTTGACATCGGAGGGATCGAGTGTAGGTTTTTTCAGAAGGGGTGCAACTCTCGCTCTCTTGAAGACGGAAGGGACGTAGCCAACGGTCAGGGATGAGTTGATGAGCGAGGTGAGGTAAGGGAGAAGGTCTCCGGAAATGGTCTGGATAAGAGAGGAGGGGATAGGGTCAAGCGGGCAGGTTGTTGGGCGGCCGGCCGTCACAAGACGCGAGATTTCATCTGGAGAGAGAGGGAGAAAGAGGTCAGAGCACAGGGTAGGGCAGTGTGAGCAGAACCAGCGGTGTCGTTTGACTTAGCAAACGAGGATCGGATGTCGTCGACCTTCTTTTCAAAATGGTTGACGAAGTCATCTGCAGAGAGGGAGGAGGGGGGAGGGGGCGGAGGATTCAGGAGGGAGGAGAAGGTGGCAAAGAGCTTCCTAGGGTTAGAGGCAGATGCTTGGAATTTAGCGTGGTAGAAAGTGGCTTTAGCAGCAGAGACAGAGGAGGAAAATGTAGAGAGGAGGGAGTGAAAGGATGCCAGGGCCGCAGGGAGGCGAGTTTTCCTCCATTTCCGCTCGGCTGCCCGGAGCCCTGTTCTGTGAGCTCGCAATGAGTCATCGAGCCACGGAGCGGGAGGGGAGGACCGAGCCGGCCTGGAGGATAGGGGACATAGAGAGTCAAGGGATGCAGAGAGGGAGGAGAGGAGGGTTGAGGAGGCAGAATCAGGAGATAGGTGGGAGAAGGTTTGAGCGGAGGGAAGAGATGATAGGATGGAAGAGGAGAGAGTAGCGGGGGAGAGAGAGCGAAGGTTGGGACGGCGCGATACCATCCGAGTAGGGGCAGTGTGGGAGGTGTTGGATGAGAGCGAGAGGGAAAAGGATACAAGGCAGTGGTCGGAGACTTGGAGGGGAGTTGCAATGAGGTTAGTGGAAGAACAGCATCTAGTAAAGATGAGGTCGAGCGTATTGCCTGCCTTGTGAGTAGGGGGGAAGGTGAGAGGGTGAGGTCAAAAGAGGAGAGGAGTGGAAAGAAGGAGGCAGAGAGGAAAGAGTCAAAGGTAGACGTGGGGAGGTTAAAGTCGCCCAGAACTGTGAGAGGTGAGCCGTCCTCAGGAAAGGAGCTTATCAAGGCATCAAGCTCATTGATGAACTCTCTGAGGGAACCTGGAGGGCGATAAATGATAAGGATGTTAAGCTTGAAAGGGCTAGTAACTGTGACAGCATGGAATTCAAAGGAGGCGATAGACAGATGGGTAAGGGGAGAAAGAGAGAATGACCACTTGGGAGAGATGAGGATCCCGGTGCCACCACCCCGCTGACCAGACGCTCTCGGGGTGTGCGAGAACACGTGGGCGGACGAAGAGAGAGCAGTAGGAGTAGCAGTGTTGTCTGTGGTGATCCATGTTTCCGTCAGTGCCAAGAAGTCGAGGGACTGGAGGGAGGCATAGGCTGAGATGAACTCTGCCTTGTTGACCGCAGATTGGCAGTTCCAGAGGCTACCGGAGACCTGGAACTCCACGTGGGTCGTGCGCGCTGGGACCACCAGAGTAGGGTGGCCGCGGCCACGCGGTGAGGAGCGTTTGTATGGTCTGTGCAGAGAGGAGAGAACAGGGATAAACAGACACATAGTTGACAGGCTACAGAAGAGGCTACGCTAATGCAAAGGAGATTGGAATGACAAGTGGACTACACGTCTCGAATGTTCAGAAAGTTAAGCTACGTAGCAAGAATCTTATTGACTAAAATGATTAAAATTATACAGTACTGCTGAAGTAGGCCAGCTGGCAGTGGGTGCGTTGTTGACACTACACTAATCAAGTCGTTCCGTTGAGTGTAATAGTTTCTGCAGTGTTGCTATTCGGGGGCTAGCAGGCTAGCTAGCAGTGTTGTTTACGTTACGTTGCGTTAAAAGAACGACAATAGATGGCTAGCGAACCTAGAAAATCGCTCTAGACTACACAATTATCTTTGATACAAAGACGGCTATGTAGCTAGCTAAGTAGCTAGCTACGATCAAACAAATCAAACCGTTGTACTGTAATGAAATGAAGTGAAAATGTGATACAACCTGTGAATGCGACCGGGTAGTTGAGTTCTATACAGAAGACGTTGGCTAGCGTTGGCTAGCTGATGGCTAGCTAGCAGAGTCACCTACGTTAAGGACGACAAATAGCTGGCTAGCTAACCTCGGTAAATTAAGATAATCACTCTAAGACTACACACTCTAAACCTAAACAACACAATTATCTTGGATACGATGATACGAAGACAGCAAAGACAGCTATGTAGCTAGCTAACACTAAACTAATCAAGTCGTTCAGTTGAGTGTGATAGTTTTCCCAGTGCAGCTAATCAGTGGACGTTAGCTAGCTGGCTAGTGAAGACTACGTTAGGACGGCGAAATACGATAATTACGCAATTATCTTTGATACAAAGACGGCTATGTAGCTAGCTGAGAGGAAATTGCTAGGATAAGACAAATCAAACCGTTGTGATATAATGAAATATAATGAAAAAGTTATACTACCCGTTGGAGCGACGTGCAGATGCGACCACTCGCTCCAACCGGAACCGGTTTTAGTGAGTTTGGTACACATCCGGTGGAAAGAGAGCCGTTTCTTATGTCTAACATAGGAGGGCCAAGCACGGGAAGCAGCTCTTTCAGTATTTAAATTGGAATAGGGTCCAGTATGCAGCTTTAACTTCTTGATACTACCCACCCCGCATGCGCGAGCGTAATTATAGCCTCAAACTAATTAGCATAATGCAGCGGCCATAAATATCCCTAGAAAATATTCCTATTCATGAAAATCACAAATGAAATATATTGAGACACAGCTTAGCCTTTTGTTAATCACCCTGTCATCTCAGATTTTCAAAATATGCTTTACAGCCAACGCTAGACAAGCATTTGTGTAAGTTTATCGATAGCCTAGCATAGCATTATGCCTTGGTAGCAGCAGG